>NW_006800933.1:0-4227 GCF_000485575.1 Poecilia formosa | reverse complement strand
AAGGTAACTTAACGTTTATTATATAAAGTGATAGCCTGTGGCAGGAAAGATTTCCTGTTTCCCTTCGACAACGGAGCTGAAGCAGTCTGTGTGAGAAAGTGCTCCTCTGTCTATCTACTGTGTGATGGAGAGGGTGCAGCTTGTTGGCTATAATAGACAACAAGCTGAGGGATCAGAATAATAACACAAACAATGTTCGTCTGTTTCTGATTGCTGTATGTATGGGAGGCCATATTAACATAAAATCGGTTTCTTCTGACAATCTGTAATTACATTCCTGATATCTAAAAATTAGTTTTGACTAGACAATTACATTTTGTCTCAGCTGAATGATGATTTAAGATTTCTGCATTTAGATTCTGACTATTAAGAATAAGAATTCAAGATAACTTAATTAAAATTTAGACTGTTCAAAATGCCTTTCAAGATGGCGTCAACAAATTCGTCATCTGCTGTTTTTATCATAGCTGTGGTCTAAATACTGCTTTTATTTAATAACAGATTTTATTAAGTTACTTAAAGGAGTTATATTTTTTGTTAAATGACAGTTATCATGTGCACAAACCACTAGGATTAATGCTAAATTCACCATGGTAACCAGCATTTGGAAACAGTGCTAATGGCTAGCAGCTAACTATAATAATCTTTATGGTTAACACTGGTATAAAATTTAGCTGCTGGTTTGTCACTCAACCAAAACTTCACCTGGTATGTTTATTGTTTAATAAATATCTACTGAGCAAGTGAATAAAGTTAGTGTTTATTAAATTATTATTAAAATCAGGGATGTTAGCCAAGCTAGCTAGCTGCATCTAGCCAGCTAGCTAGCTTGGTCCCCCTGCGGGTCTTTGTAATGCCTGCCTCTCGTGTTTCTATTATACTGAAAAATGTTTTATCAATATTATTTATGTCATCAGGTTCTTAGTTTCTGAACTAAATCAACATTTCAGTCATAGAGAAGGCCCAAAATTATCATACTTGACAGATTTAGGATTAAACTAATATTTTAATTTCATCAACATATTTCTTCTGATGGGAAGTAATCCTGAGGATGTGGAACATAAATGATATTTGTCAGTTTGCCATTGTTTTTATAAAAAAAAAACCCTGATCTATATTGATTTTCTTATTTATTTTTCATTTCCTGTCAGAAACAAACTTCTTAGTTTATTGAAAACTATTTTAAATCTAGATCGCTGGGGGAATGAATAATTTTGGACTTAACTGTATCTCAAAAGGAAAATAAATAAATATCTCAGGTAATTTTATTTCAACGGTAATAAAAATTATATTAGAATCAACAGGAAGAGCTGTTTCCTGCTGTTTGTTATTGAGCTTATGACTGGATTTATTCAGGTTTTTGTGTTATCACCCTTCTCATGTCTGGTTACCAGTGTTGTAGTCAAGACCACCTAACCCGAGACCAAGACTTTTAGGGTCCGAAACCGAGTCAAGACCAAGACCAAGACCAGCACCCCGCGCTACATGACACGATAAAATGTGAAATATGAACAAAATTTCTTCTCAAATTGATCTGAAAGATCCACATTCCCATAATAACACCTAGATGTTAATTAAATACTTAGAGCTGAAATAAATTTAACCAGTATTAAAAGCAGAACAAACTCTTTGTTATTTCATCCCTGTGCCACAATCCGCAGTGGTCTCGTGCCATTCCTAAAAAGATAACACCCTGGGCGTTTGCCCATATCATTCATGTCAGAAACCACCACTGTCTGCACCATTAAACATAGCAATGAAGGCAATGCCCGGACCGTAAATAACGGTCAACTATGAACACTGACCAAGGAACAACAAGCAAGAAGTAACCAAGCACAAGGCGCTCACCGTGACTGTTCTCACCCTCTCCACAGCTACATGAAGCCAGGCAGTCTGACACCATGGCAGACTACCATTACAGCTGCCACTTTGAACGAAAACAATCAAAGAACGATGCTCTGCGTGCTCTTTCGTTCTTGTGTTTTAATTATTTGCTAATTAAATAAATACCAATGCATATAATTAAATAAAATAATAATAGCTACTGCAGTGTATGCAGAGCATTACAAGAACAAAGAGCGGTTCTCAGTGAGGCTCCACTCCTATCTCATAAGTAAAAAGCTGTGCAGAAGAATCGGACTGTTCTTGAATGTCACATCACCATTTTGCAGACTTTTGGACACAGTGTTGTCCCACATATGTGACAAATCAGTCAACACCTCCGCACAATAATTCAGCGCAGTGAGTGACAACTTTTTTCATCACAAATGCTTATGTGTCTCTATATAGCTAGCTTTGCTAACATCATGTCAACGTAGCTTACCTTTCTTTAAGCTTCTTTTCTAAGTGACAAAAAAAATTAGACGTTGTCTCCACCGTCTGTGAAAGTGAAGTGCTGCTGAGTTAGCTGTGGCCATCGGATTTCTTATGATTTATGCAGCACTATTCTATTACTGATGATTAGACAGACATCTTCTGCCGCTGAGAAGAAACCACTGCGCATGTCTGGAGCTCCGCGTGCGAGTAAAAGGTGGGGAGGGAGAGTAACAGAAACACGTGATTGCTTGGATTTTAATCGGTGCGTTTTGCATCCAGTTAAAGCAAACATGTTAACAAATAAACTGGACAGTATGCTGTAAGTTTAGTGATATTTCCACAGCTGCGGTCTTGACTGGTCTTGAAATAAAATCCCGATCCTCAGCGACCGAGACCATCAAAAAATGATCTCGAGACCAAGACCGGTCTCGAGTACTACAACACTCTGGTTACCATGTCTGACCATCAGCTGGAGGAATGAAATGCTTCAGGCTTAGTGGAGATCAACAGAACAAAGCCGTCCTGTCTGCTTTTTAAAGCGGCATCAGATTGAACAGACGGGCTTGCTGACCCGTCAGCCGGTTCTGACCCGGCTGTGGTTCTTTAAAAGCTTCTAGAGGAGAACATCGGCTGAACTGGATCACCTGATCATGGTTATTATGACTCACATCCATTAGGTAACATTTGGGTTTCCCTCCTGACTTTCTGTGGAGAAAATGAAAGAGGCGTCTGAAAAGAAGCCGCGCCGCCACCAGGGGACATCTTTTCTCCTCAATGAATCGCAGGTCAAAGGTCAGCCTCCTGGTAGGCTGCAGACAGAACATGACGGCGTTGCACAAACACTCCATTAACCCCACGGCCCTGAGATGTTTCAGCCCCGGGTTTCGGCCGGCGGCGTTCTGCAGAAAATGAGCCGCAGGTTTTCAGACGGCCATTACGGCGTGTTCCATTTCCTCCCTGCTTACAGGTGAATCAAACCACAGGAAGAACAAATTAAACCAAACAGCACATTCCCTCCAAGCTTGTTCAAGTCTGAAACCAACACGGATTAGACTTTCTAAATATTATCTTAGAAAAACTCTGGGGAAAAAAATCATTCTGCAATTATCTCAAAGCAAACAATTATTTTGGAAAAGAAATCATTTCAGCTCCTAAGATCCAGATCAGATTAAAGATGATTGTTGAAAATTATTCCATCTTTCTTTGAGTCTCCAGAGCCAAAACTCAGGTGGGTGACATCACAGCTATTAGAGCATTACAGATGATTTCTGAGCCAAAACACACAGAAAGGAGAAAAGTCAAGCCTGAAACGTCTGCTAACGAGGGAAGCTCTACTCAGAGAAGGAGTGAGTTCAGGTGATGATCCCCACAGGTCGACGACATCTGAGTGAACTGTTGGCTTCTGCAGATCCAAAGGATAGTTTCTCCTCAAACAAAGACGTCCAGCTGATATAAAGCCCGGTTCTAATGCAGCCGCAGCCTTTGGGCTCTGTGAAGCCCTGGGAGCTGAGTTTGATTCACGACTGAATGAACTAAATGTTCAAACACCATCAGTATCAGTTCTCTGCCTATATCTGATTATTTATTATTATTGAATGAAAAAGTTCCTGTGTTAAACAGGAACAAACACATGAAGGAGGAAAACTTCAAAACACACAAAAATAAATGGAACTGAAAAAAATTCTGCAAACGAAAAATGTGTCAGTGTCTGAATGAAAGCGAAGTCCTCCAGACCAGCAGGGGGAGTAGTATTATACTTAATACTACCTGGTACTACCTGATACTACCTGATACTATCTGATACTACCTGGTACTATCTGATACTACCTGGTACTACCTGATACTATCTGATACTACCTGGTACTACCTGATACTATCTGATACTACCTGGTACTACCTGATACTATCTGA
>NW_006800932.1:35987-44163 GCF_000485575.1 Poecilia formosa | reverse complement strand
CATATTCCGTTCTGAATGTATTTTGATGGGGCTCCTTCCAAGCCAGCCATAAATCCCATTACTTTCACCACCTGGAACTGTAGGGGTATGGGCAGGGCTCTCAAGAGGGGCAAGGTCTTCTCTCACTAAAGTATCTGTCTTCTGATGTTGTGTTCTTACAGGAAACGCATATCTCACCAACAGAGCAGAGGCGTTTGAGGACATCCTGGGTGTCGCAGGTGTATCAATCCAACTTCACCTCCAGGGCGAGAGGGGTTGCCATTCTCATCCGTAAAACCATACCATTCGTATTCGAGTCTCAAATGGCTGATACAGGCGGGAGATACATTCTCATCACTGGGACCCTTAATTCTGTCCCTCTGGCCCTTCTTAACATCTATGCACCTAATTTTGACTGTCCAGACTTTTACAAAAAAGTATTTAATCTTGTAGCGGAGCACAGCGATTATAGGATCATTGTTGGGGGTGATTTTAACAATTACCTCGACCCTGTGCTTGACAGGTCCTCTCCTAAACCCGCCCCACCATTGCAGTCCACTTCTGTTATAACCAAGTTAGCAACTTCTTTGGATCTGATTGATGTCTGGCACCATCTGCACCCTATAGAGAGGCAATATTCCTTTTTTTCTTCGGTTCACAAATCCTCAACAAGAATTGATTATTTTTTGGTTGATTCAAACTTATTACCCCGTGTTCTTAAATCTACCTATCACTCTATTCTCATCTCTGACCATGCACCGTTGTCAGTTGAATTTAACTTTGATATTCAAAGAGCACAATACAATTGGAAACTTAATCCCTCCTTATACTTGGACAGCTCCTTTTGCAAATTTGTTTCTAAGAAGATCTCAGACTTTTTGGCTTACAATGATAATGGTGCTGTCTCTGATTCTACTCTCTGGGAATCTTTGAAGGTCGTAATAAGAGGTGATATTATATCATATCAATCCAATGTTAAAAGAGTCAATTGTGATTGGCTGAAATTGAGAAACAATTAGTCACCCTGGAAGACACATTCTGTAGCTCTAACTCTGACCACATATTTTCTTCTATTGTGAAGTTAAAGTATGAATATAACTGCATTTTGGGTGAGCGGGTTATTAAGGATATTCAGAAACTACGTCAGAGGTACTTTGAATTGGGAGACAAAGCAGATAAAATACTATCTAGGCAGTTGAAGGGAATGCAGGCTGAGCGGGCTATCAATAAGATCGTTTCTCCTTCAGGTCAGCTTCTGACAGATCATAAGCTAATAAATAAAACTTTCTTTCAGTACTATAATAAACTCTATGCATCTAATACAACTGCATCTACAGAGGATATCACACACTTTATTCAACAATAGGACATTCCAACTCTTACAGATGCCGTCAGGCTGGAACTAGATGGTGACGTAACTCTGGAGGAGGTAAAGGCAGCAATCCGCTCTTTTCCTAGTGGAAAGGCTTGCGGCCCTGACTGCTTCGGAATTGAGTTTTACAAGTTCCATATCGATATGGTGTTGCCACTTATTCTGCGTATGGTCAAGTTTTCCATTGAGCTCGGGCATTTTCCTGAGTCCCTATATGATGCCAATATTTGTCTTTTACTTAAAAAGGATACTGCTCCATTAATACTAGATTACAACTAATCCAGTTTAAAGTTGTACATCGCCTGCACTATTCTAAAGCGCGGTTGAGTAAAATATTTCCAAATCATTCAAGTGCCTGTGACAGATGTGGACACCCTAAGGCTACCCTTGGACATCAGTTCTGGTACTGCCATTATTTAACAACGTTTTGGTCCGACATATTTTGTCTCTATCAAACTGCTTATAAACAGCAGATACCTTCAGATACCTTATTGCCTTGTTTTGGGTATCTTACTCCTGCTCTGCTCTGTCCTTGCCTGTGCAACAGGCTCTCTTTTGGGATGGTTGTGGCTAAACGAGTCATTCTCACAGAGTGGAAATCTGCCTCGCCTCCCTCTTTTAAATGTTGGCTGAATAACATGGCTTCTTGTTTACATCTTGAAAAAATACGCTATACTCTCAATAATAATGTACCCAGATATGTCGGGGTGTGGGGGCCATTCCTTGAACTGAGTGATTTCCTGGGTATGGGTCTCAGGTAGTGGCAGTCCTGCTCCAGCTCTGTAGCCCTGTTACCTCCTTGCCTGTCAGAATGGCTGTAGGTTGGCACTCAAATGACTTAATATACCCTGATACATTCATTCCCAACAGTCTGTGGCGGAGCTGAAATAATTTTTTTTTATTTTATTTTTTATTTGGTTGTCTTTTTTTATGTATATGTGTGTATAATTTTTTTTCTCCCTCTTTCTTCTGCTTCCCCCATCGTTTTTTTTTTTCTCTCTCAATATTCTGGGGTGGGTTGGGTTGGGGTATCACCTTTTCTTTCTGTTAATCGTCGCTGTTTATTTTCTGGTAATATAAATGACAGTTGGGCAGTTGTAATCTGGAACTTGTCTGCATCTGGGAACTTACTTGGATTCATCAACGGATTAAGACGATATAGAAGATCCCAGTGCTGCCAGCATCATCCCACACTAAACTGGTTATAGCTGACTGTTCGACAATTCGTTTGTCAATGTATGTTAACTGTCCTGCAGTTTTGTTAATTTGTTGAAAACAATAAATATATCAAACCAGAAAAAAAAAAAAATCTCAAATTAAGAACTTTATCTACTGTCCCACACACTGACACCAGCCAACATTTAAGGAGATAAAAATTTTATTACAAAAAGTATCAACTGAAACATGGTCAACCTGCTGTCACCTTTCTTTACATCAACAAAATAAAACCTAGGATGTGTCTGAGNATTGATGTTCATGACAGGTGTTATGTCATGTTTATGACAGTGTCATGTCAGTCTTATTCAACCCCCTTCAAATAAAGTGTTACCGATATTTCTTTGATAAAACATGACTGTGGGCAGTTTTGCACATTCATTTCATAATCTGAACCTTTAAATGGTTTTTTTGTTTGGTTTCTGATTTTGTCTGGTCCTATGAATATACCAATACTTACAACAAGCAAGGTTATTTTTGAAGGTTGAAATGTACAAGGTGTTACTGACTTTAAGAATTTCTTTAGCTATTATTAAGAGGAGAAGTTAAATAACAAATGTTACTGATATGTTGATTGGCTTAGTATGAAAGAAAAAAAAAACCTTGATCTTCAGCTTCAAGAAGCCTTTCAATAAAAAAAAGAGAACATTATGTTTACTAATCAGATGATGCAGAATCTTAAAGAATCTTCCTTGTTCTCCTCATCACCTGTGGATGCTGGTTCCCTGCCTGAGCTCCTTGGTTGTTCAGTGCATCACTTCCAACATAGAGAAGGGCAGCGGTACCAATAGAACCCCACCTGCCTATCAGATGGTTTCCCAGAACCTAAAGACGACCGTTGAACTCCGGCTTTCTAGAGTATAAGGGCAGTAGTAGTATCTACTATAAAAAAAGATAATATTTTTCCTTTACTTTAATGTTCTTTATATAATCCATTGATTTCGCTTTTTGTGTTTTTTCTGTTGCAGAATGAAGTCCAATCCTTTCTGGGTGTGCTGGGATGTGAGACTGTGGGCGCCTTCCACGATTGGTGGACCAATTTACAGCTGAAACGCCACACTGAAGCCTCGTGGGCCTGTCGGGGTTTCCTATCGAGCTGCGGCGGCTCTACATCTGGACACGCGCAGAAACTGATTTGACGTAGACAGGTCTCGCTATAGAGAGACTGATATGATTAGATCTTATTACTATTATTGCATTTTACTTAGAAAGCAGTTTTACTTGTTTCCTCATCATAGTTCATTCATATCAGTATATTTTGACTGTGCTGCCCTTGATCCAGATTTATTGCATTGGTTTGCTGTTTTATGAATGTGTTCATTGTTCTGTGCCTTTCAATACTCAGACTTCTAAGCTTTTCTTACCATTTCATTTTGTTTAACATTGCATCCTTTCTGTAGTTCATTAACTTTTAAATATTACATAGAAATTTCAATAAGTTTGGTTTATTATCTTACTAACAAATTGTTTTACGCATTACTTATTATTGCTTCATTGACTTTAAAGGATAGTACCTTAACATTTCTAAGTTTACTTTAAGTTTTAAGTAATATCTACCTTTTATTAATTTTACATTTTCTTAAATTTCATTCATGTTTGGTTTCTTAACTTTTGAAACATATTAATCTAACATTAATATTAATACAGCTAACAATGTGTTGACTTTTTGCATATTACCTAACATTTTATGGATTTCACAGTTTATTAACATTTATTCATTTACATTTTATTCATTTTAAAATATTAACCTAACACTTTATTCATTTTTGCATTTTATTAAGTTTGAACTATCATCCTAACATTCGATTCAATTTACATTTTTGGTTAACTAACAACTTAGTGAATATAATTTTAATACTTTTTTACTTTAAAGATGAAAATGATATCCTCCTAACACTTCACCCATTTTATATTTTCATAAAATTTAACATTTATTCTTTTTAACTTGGATTACAAAAAACATATATATATAAAAACTAACACAAAATATCAGACTTTATTCTTTTATACTTTATTATCCTTCTATGGCATGGTGTTGACCTGAGGTAAAAAAAAAAAAAGGCAGTGACAAATAACACAAAACATAACAGTCATACATATATGATTCAAAAGTAATCCCAGAAACTGACGCTCTCACGAAACTGAAGGACATTTTTATCTTTAGAAAAAGAAAAATTATTAACACGACAGAGTCATGCCATGGAGGGTTGACTTATATTTCTCCAAATTTAACACTCTAACGTCCTCTTAATCTTCTTTCCTTACGTGTTCTTCATTAGATTGTAAGAGGGACATTGTGGTTTCGATCCACCGCCTAAGAGGCATAGGGGTGCCCTGTCCGTTTTTACACCCAAAATTGAAATGAAATGAAATGAGATGAAATGACATAAATGAAAGACAACATCAATGACTGAAATGATGCTAGGTATGTCAACATCTGTAATAGCCTCGGGGGATGTTTTCCAGAAGGGACAGTGTCTACTCTAGGGTTTGTCTTCTCCTTTTTGGGCTCTTTTAAAGCCCAACAGGGGGAATGTTGAGACGCTTTACCAGGTCGAGAAAGAGTCACACGCTGTTAGACAAAGGGCCCATAGTAAAGAGTTACATTTTTGATTCTGTTAGACACCAAGGTCCATTTCTCACGAAAAAGAAACATTTTCTGAGGCCACAGAGGCATGGTGTGATTTCAGGGAGTGTCTTCAGTCCATATAATCAGCTACCCTCCTCCTTCACCTCAAACGCTGCAGACTTTTTTAGAAACTCTTCTCGGATGTAATGGTAAAGCGTCTCCTTTCAGCGCTGAAAGTTAATAAAATACGTAAAGTCTGAATGCTTTTCTTGGCTGATTTTATGCTCCGTGTGTCAATACAAATTATGATTCATCGATTAGGATTACCATTCCCAAGAGCTTCATTCTTACTGATCTCTTGAAACATAAGATTTAACCTTGATTCAAGTTTGAAACAGTCAGATATACTGCTTCTCAGCATTTTGGAGCTGTCCAACATCTAATAAGACAGAAAATTGAATGTAGAGCTGTGAATTCACACATAAACTATTTTTTTTTACTTCTTTCGCTGAGATAAAGCGTTTTTGGCTTCTCACCTTCTGCTCTCTAATGAAACATAATATCTAGTCATGGTTCCAAGTTCAAACTGCCAGATCTGTTGCTTCTCAGCATTTCGGAGCTGTCCAACAAGTAACAAGGCTGAAAATTGAGTGTAGAGCTGTGAATTCACAGAGTCCATTTTTCACTTCTGTCGCTGATAAAGCGTTTTTGGCTTCTTGCTTGCTGATCCCTTGAAAACGTAAGATTTAGACCTGATTCCAGTTTAAAACAGCCAGTTATACTGCTCCTCAGCATTTCGGAGCTGTCAAACATCTAATACAGCTGAAAATTGAATGTAGAGCTGCAAATTCACATATAGTTCATTTGTCACTTCTTTCTCTGAGAAAAAGCGTTTTTGAAAAATGGACCATCTGTGAATTTGCACCCCGACAGAATTTTCAGCCTTGTCAGATGTTGGACAACTCAGATATGCTGAGAAGCAGTAGATCTGGCTGTTTTAAACTGGAATCAGGTCTAAATCTTATGTTTCAAGTGAACAGTAAGGAAGAGTCCAAAAACGCTTTATCTCAGCGAAAGAAGTGAAGAATGGACTGTGATTTCGCAGCTCTACATTTAATTTTCAGCCTTTTTAGTTGTTGGATAACTCCGAAATGCTGAGCAGAAATAGATCTGGCTGTCTTAAAGTAATTTTTTCCACGACACCCTCTGGTTTAGCTTAATGTTAAAGTCGAGTTGTTTTTAAAATGTCTCAAATTAAGAACTTTATCTACTGTCCCACACACTGACACCAGCCAACATTTAAGGAGATAAAAATTTTATTACAAAAAGTATTAACTGAAACATGGTCAACCTGCTGTCACCTTTCTTTACATCAACAAAATAAAACCTAGGATGTGTCTGAGAATTTTACTTAAAAAAATCCATTCTGCACTAACAAAAGTTCCTTCACGCAAAATGAGAATCAACCTGCAGTTAGTCAGAGGATTTAGCTGATCATATCACATCAATATTTTACTCCAAGAGATTTTAAATGGTGTCAGAACCTTAAGCCATATTTATTTTTGACTCATGAAAACAGAGGAAGCATTGGGTCCTACTGGATTTAAGATGATCTTTTGGTGACTAAACAATCACATCATCACCCTGATTAATGTTTTTACCCTTCTGACTCACCTTCAGTCTGGATTGTCTCCTGGCATTTGATCCAGCTGTTTTCAATGAACAAAGTCTCATTACAGTGTTTCTGATGTAATCAAAAATGCCAGAATGAAGAACCTTTAATGACATCTGTCTTCTTGGGTATTCTTACTATAACTGGTTCTGAGCATAGTTGCATCACCATCAATTTTCATATCAAACATAAAAAGTCCAAGAATCAGAACCTGGCAGCACAGGTCACTTTCTACGGTTGGAGCGCAGATGTCTTCTGATGATCAGGTGATCGCTCTCTTTGTCTTCCTCATTTCCACCTGGCATCTGACAAAATACAAACTGACATTAGACCAGGGCTCTCATTTGTAAAGCTGGCATGCACACGAAACAGGGCCAGGAACTTATATCACCTTCCACACAAAGGTTGTGATCTATAATACATGTGTCATGCATAACTTGACTGGGGAAAAGATGTGAGATGGGAAACTGAAGCCACACTTCTCAGACATTTGATTTCACTCAGTCTAAAACTACATATTAAATTTATTATAAGCTTTCAAACAGCTGATTCATTCATCACACTCACCAGTGGAAACATAAATAACACTGCTGTTTATGAAGTACATATAAGTGTGAGCATTCATCACACTCATCAATAAGAGTGACATTGCTGGAAGACATTCCAAATGGGAAAATCAGGAAGAAAATTCAAACATTTTCAGGCACTCTAGTTCTGCCAACTAGAGAGCCATAGATCTTTATGTGATTCATAAATAGAAATTGCTTGTTGGTGTGAATACGCAGTTTTATAAATCTGAGTTTATATTGGTCGTACCTACATACACTTTTGTCATTGAATCCCACACAATCCTTGATAAATGGGACCCCTAAACACTACAAAAAAAAAAACCCTCCATAGCAAGTGTTGTAAGACGAATGCCATTCAACTATGAACTAAGATTAGGACAAACTTCAACCTCTACAGAAAAGAGTTGCAACATTTTTCCTCAAAAGGTGAAAGCATGGTGACTGAAGTGTTTTCAGTGTGTACCCAAGTTCATCTGTCTGTCTGTGGAGCCCTGTTTCTGTATACCACTCCTCCAACGTTAAACCTCATCATAGTCTGCTCCATTTTTAAAGGTAATGAAGGTGCCCACCCCAAACTATACCTGGTTTATTTTCCTGTTACAGAACCTGCTGTGCACAGGGAGTGGGAGTTTTCAGATACAGCATACATACACACCAAAGTTGCAGCAACTTAACCACTTCAGTAACACTTTATTTGAGGGGTGTGCATAAGACTGACATGACACCGTCATACACATGAAATAACACACACATTATGCACACATGAACATGAAGAAGTCTTTATCAATGTTTATGACAGT
>NW_006800932.1:27929-35240 GCF_000485575.1 Poecilia formosa | reverse complement strand
AATCTCCAAGTCTCACAGTTGTAGAGTTCAGTACAGCTGAAATAGCACCAATTTTGATCAGACACAGCAAAATAGGTTTCTTGACAAAGAAAGGAGTAGAAGGTTAAACAAATGGAAATAACCTTCAAAACGACAGGCTGCCAATGAGATTTATTATAACTGACCCATACCATCAAGATCTTTTTATTAAAAACTGTTTCATGAAAATATTTGTAAATGAATGTAAACTATTAAGACTGATATCAGCTCAGGTGCTGAACTATAAACAGGAAATAGTTCAATTTTAATGGTTTGAATTGAATTATTCCTTGAGAGGAGTCAACACTGCCAAAATGACTCACGGTGTGTGGAGAGTCCAGCAGCGGAGATGAGACATCCAGCTTAAACAGCTTCTTTCGTCCTCGCCGTGGTCTAGTTGCCGTAGTGACGGCCTCCATGAACGAGGCACGATCACCTCCAGGGACAGGAAACTGGTGCTCATGTCCAAGAATCACTACTTCACCTGAAATCAGTTCTGAGCAAATTTTGCTCATTAAAGATTGATGGTTCCAGCATCACACCCATCAACTCCATCAAACATAATCAGGAAACGGTTATTGCAAATGTTCAAAAATACTTCAGACATCTGAGACCATCAATCTGGACCCGAGTAGCAGACTGAGGTCAGGCCAGCATGTGGATCCAGAGTCTGAAGCACCCAAATACAAACCTTCAGAACACATGGTTCCACCCAAAAGGTCAAAGAATCAGATGAAACAGATGATGGTAAAGCTGACCTTTAACCTAAAGCCTTTTGCTGTACAAACCAAAGAGAACTAGCAGTTAAGATCTTCTGAGAGTAGTCAGGTTAAAATTGACATAAGGCCACCTGCCGCTCAGTCCAGTGGATTGTCAGTAACTGACCAATCAGCAGTTTGGTCAGCAATTTGTCCCATAGTAAACACCCCTTACCTGATAAACCCTGACAAAGTTGTCAGGGTTTATCATTACAAATATGCTGCAGTCTTAGAGGTGAGGTTAAAATAATCAGAAAAAATAATTACAATTTGTCAGTGAGGAACATCTACTTAAAACACGCTTTACTAGAGCATTTAGAGCACAGAATAAAGTTTATTCTATTAACAAAACTCTTAACAGTCTGGGAAAATGTCAAAGATAGACAAATGCTGACCTCATGATCATCTGAATACAACCGCGATCAACGGTATAACGACAACATGTTAATCTGTATGAAGGTTTTTGTCAGCATTACATCGTATGCTTAGTGGTTAAATCAAAAATTAATGCATCAAGCAGAGACCAAAACAATAAATATGAGCTGTGGCTACAAATCTGTTTTCATTAGAGTTTGTAAAGCAGCAACTTTTCAGGCATGTGGTAAAAATATTCATACACAATTTGACATAACGTGATCAGGTTGTGTTCAGATACATACCTGCTGTTTGTAAGTGCAAAATCGCTAGAAACAATATGCCGAGAAGAACAACGACAGAAAACATGGCTGGTCAAATACTTGGAAGATGAAAAAAATAAATAAATAAGAAGAAGAAACAGCCAATGGGATATTGAAGATAAAAACATAAAAAAACCATCCCACCCCATCTTTTATAGGTTGGTATGAAACAGATTCATTTTTTTTTTTTTGCAGAACAATTTAGCTCTCCTCAGACCCTCAGGCTTCAATGTCTGTTTCTCCGTGGATTCCCAAAAATAACCTCAGGGACCTGATATATGTTTTAAGTCATGACTGTATTTTATTTCTTAACTTCTTTGCCTTGATGTTGGCGAATGAGGCAAAAATGGCACAACAAATGTAACACAGCAAGTTTCACTAACTTCATCTTATAACTATGTTTGTTTGTCATGTGAATTCATCTAGAGAACCAGAACTGAAGTGAACAAGGACAGATAATCCTGGAACTTTAAGGTATAGAAACCTTTCTATAGGAACAAACCTTTGCTGTGGAGAATGGATGGAGAGTTCTGGATCAGTTCTTCAATCTTCTGCAGCATGCCATCGTCCTGCAGCACAGAAAAAACAGATGAAAACCTGGAGAAGACAAGTGCTATGAGATCTACCTGTTAAGAGGGTCCCCTACTAGTTTGTTGCTGCAAGCTTTCTCTTTAACTCTGTTCCTCTTGTTTTCACTGAACACCAAACCCTGCGAAACAGACATGGAAGACATGACTGCAGCCTCCAACTTTAACTCTGCTACCACACATTCAAACAGACCACACCTTACCTCTACCTCACTGCTTTTCCTTTTCCTCTTCACTGTCTTGGAGAGCTTCTTCCTGTCAGCCATGGTGGACCGCAAAGGAGAAGCACAGACATCCTGAAGAAAAAAAAATTCCTAAGTGTCTAAAGCTGCTTCACCAACACACTGTGACAGACGTGATCACAGCAGCAGGATTCCTGCAGAGTTTTATGTGAAAGACACAGCAAACATGTCAGTGTGGCAGAAGACAAACATAAACTTAATGAAATGAGCTCGCCCCATGGAGGCTCAGTTCATTATTTAAACACTTTAAAAAGCAGCAGAAGCTGAATGCTGAAAAAAAGTGGTAAGCTTTTTTTTTGATCAAGAGCAGAAAAATATATCTGAACAGAACAAACTGTTTTGGGAGTAAAAATAAACATCGTAAAAGTCATGGCTTTATGATCAGTCCTTTTTCCTGCTGGTTTTCAGAAAAGCCATGGCTTCTGGAATATGGTTGTTCTTTGTTGGTTAGGTTTGATGGTGTGTGCATGACCAGCAGACCTGGTTCTTCTCTGGTTAAGGTAAACAACATTACCTGAGCATCTCTGTGCAGATTCTCCCTCTGCTCCTTTCTCCTACTCCCTTGCCTCCTCCCACTCTGATTCTCCTTCTCCTCCTCTTCAACCCTCCTGTGCAGTTTCTCCTTCAGACACTGCAGCTCTTAGAGTGAAGACAGAAAGAAAAATCATTTCCTGACAGTGAATAAAACACAGAGATTAGATTTCTGTAAGTTTCATAGACAAAGGTTTTTTTTGTCATTCAATTGTACATTTAAAAAAAATTTACATATTGAAAGAAATTTTGTTGCAGGGCTCCAATAATTATAAAATAAATAAGGAGTAATAAAAGTATCAATATAAAAATATACAATAAATGATTAAATTAATTGCAATTTAGTAGTCTTATGCCATGAAGATGTTGTGAAATATGGTTATTCTGCTTTTGAAGCTGCTGAACCTTTTCCCAGAATGCAGCAGGGAGAACAAACCATGCTGAGGGTAGACGGTGTCTTAAAATTGTCCGAGCCCTGGACAGGCAGCTTCCTTCAAGGATGGAAGGAACCTCAGCCCTGATGATTCTCTCAGCTGTCCTTACCACTTTCTCTACACGTCGCCAGTCAGCGGTGTTGCATGTGCCAAACCATACAGAGATGCTGTGGTCAGTATACTCTCCATTGTCCCTCTGTAGAAAGTGGTGAGGATGGGAGGGGGGAGGTTTGCTCTTCTCATCCAACATAAAAAGTGCAGATGATGTTGAGCTTTCTTCACCAGACCAGAGGTTTGGAGGGATCAGGTCAAAGTGTCAGTATCCAAAGGAATCTAATATTCCTGACCTGCTCCACTCCTCATCATTGATGAGGAGGGGTGTGTGACTTGGCAGATTTTTCCTGAAATCAACAACAATTTCTTTTGTTTTGTTGACATTCAGGATTAGATGGGTTGCATCACACCAGTCCACCAGATGTTTCACCTCCCCTCTGTAGACCACTTTTTTGTTGTCCTTGATGAGACCCACCACTGTAGTATTGTCTGCATACTTAATGATGGGGTTAGTACTGAACCTGGCTTGGCAGGTTCAGAAGAGAGGTGGGCTCAGTACATAGCCTGGGGAGAGAAAGTGCTGAGGGAGATGACCCTTGAAGCATTTTTACCAACCCTTTTTCAAAGGGTTGGTAAAAAAAAATTAAAAAAATAAAGTAAAATAAAATAAAATAAAATTTTTACCAAACCTTCAGTGGATTCAGTTTAACAAGGCATCTTCAAAACCACAAAGACTTAGATTTAAGATCTATAATTCTTAAATCTGGGCACATTTAGGACAATTTGAAGTCTAAAATGGAGCTCATTAAATCAAGACCGTCACCAACAGCCTGTGGAATTCAAACATTCTCACCTATGAGCAGCCCTTTCCTTATATGGTCCTTGCTGTTTGGTGTAGCAGCTCAGTAACTTTCTGATCAACAACAGATACAAGGCAGTGCTCCAACGGTTTTAGGTGAAGCTGACACATAAATCTGCATTATTAATGGTTCAGAACTTAATAAAACCATTTGATCTGGAAAGTTAAACTATCCGGAAAAAATAAGCCACCCTCTGATAACCCGCAGAGTGAGGTTTGAATTTTGATTATTAAACTGAAAGTAATGTGGTCAGAAAGCTGAAGCTTTATTGCCACTTATTCACAATTTTACTCAATATACTGTAAATCACCATGTTGGTGACTGAAGAGATGGTTGTCATGGGAAACTAGAGTTTGGGTTTATGAGCAGCAAAAGCATCTGGTACCCTGAAAGCAAAACACAATATTCTTTGTTTAATTGTTATTGTTTTTTTTAACTTTGGAAAAAAAAAAAAAAAAACAATGTCAGTGTTTACTATTGCATTACCAAGCACTTTTATAACTAGTCAAAGCTCTTTAAACTAGTGCCAAGTTCATTCAATCACAAATATATATGCACAAATAAGCACACCAGTAGGCAACTTGAGGTTTGTCCTTTGGCCAAGAGCACACTGGCATGTATCAAAAGGAAAGAGGAATCCAACCCACAACTTTCTGACTGAATAAGTTTGATTTTATTGCACCAGTCAAAAATATCTGACTGGACTAAATTTATTCATCAACATCTGAGAGCAGCTGTGACATAGTAGGAAAAGTAGTTTTGCTATCTGAAAGTTGTTGGTTCGACTACCCCTGAGCAAGGCAATTTATGGATCTGGGATTGAATGGGGCATTTTAACATCTTCACATCTGGAGGAAATATGTTAGCCAGTGACAGAAACAATTGAAGTTGAAGTATGGATTTTGGGGGCGGAGCTTGATGAGGGTCATTTGACGGTGAAGCTGTGTGTGTTACCTCGCCTCAGAGTCTCTGCTTGCTGTCGGCTGTCCTCCAGTAGTTGCTCCTTCTCCAGCATGACTCGCTGCAGTCCTAAAGCAGAGGACAGGTATCGGCCAATCAGAGCGCTCCTATCACTCGGGTCGGTTCTAATCCGAACTCAGTGTTTCTGTCTGAGTATCCAGGTATCAGGTATCATTCAGAGTGTAACCATCAACACATCCATGTCTCTCCACCTTCCCCTACCTGCCACCTCATCCTCCAGTCTGTACTGCAGAGCTCCACCCTCTGACTCTAGTTCTGCCCTTAGATTCTGCAGTTGCTGGCTCAATTCTGTTCTCTGATTTTCCAACTCCTGCCTGAGCACCACACAGCTGCTGTTGCTGAAAGAGCAGAGGTCACAGAAGGTCAAACAGAGGTCAGAAGGTTGCCATGCAGCTGGCTGGAGGCTGTGCTGATCACCTGAGAGCCAGCTGCTCTTCCAGTTGCCTCTTCTCTCGCTGCAGCTCTTCCATCTGTTGGGAGATGTGAGCAGACCTCTGCTCCGCTGCTTCACTCTTCTTCTTCAGCTCCTCCATGGCAACCACATTGATGCTGCTGCTCTGTTCCTCCTGCTGTTGAATCAATCGGTGGGTCATCAGGAGGTTTTTAACATGAACAACATGAGCCACTCATAAAATAAGAGGAATAACCTTGACTTCCTGTCTCAGACACGCCACTTCTTCTGTGAGACTTTTAATTGAGGAAAAACTCTCCTCTAATTGGTTCTCCAGGTACTGAGTGCGCAACTTAGTAAAGTCTAGCTGCTTTGACTGGCTGTTGCACGTGTCAGTCTGCTGTTTGAGCTGCATCTGCAGGGCAGTTACCTGGGGAACCAGCATGATCATCAACAGCTGCAACAAAAACCAACCAGAGAAGGAGGAAGACAAAGAGGAAGAGAAAGAGGAGGATAAGGAGCAGCACCTCAGTCTGCAGCTGGAAGATGCCGTTCACAAGAGCTTTGTTCTCCTTCTGTAGCCTGGCTGTTTCCTTCTTCTCCACCTCCAGAGACGAAAGCACAGAGTTCAGACACTCATCCAGATCTTTAGGAAGAGAGAGGAGACCATGGAGTAGTTAAATCAAAGTTGGTTCAGGCACGGTAGCCTTACCATCTCTCCCTGCTCCGCTGGGTCCCTATTCCACTTTTCTCCACTGAGAAACAGTATGACATTTGAGGAGGATTTTAAATTCAAGTGAGTGTTTAGCCAATGAACAGACATGTTATGTCTTATAATTATGACTCGTTTGGAATAGCACTTCCCACTTCATACTGGAGGATGAAGAGAGCATCCTCCACTATACCCTCCACAGGTCTCTGTGAAGGGCATAGTGGCCACATGCGCCAATAAGCTGATAATCTTATTGGATTATTGAAGCTTCATAGCGTCAAAATGGTACATTACAAACGTCACAAACAAACATTAGCGATTTGGTAAAATTTCAAACTTCAACAGAGTCCACACCTCCAGGAAGCAATGGTTTGTCAATAACAGAGTCCAGACCCTCTGGAGGAAGCAAAGAGTGGAACAAGAGGCTGGTTTAACCAAACTAAGGTTTCTGAACCTCATTGTCATGTTTTAGATGCATTTCTGCTGTGTGTTACGTACCACTACTGTCACCCTTGCTCATTCTTCTTTTGACTGGTTGCGGGAGAGTAGGGCCTTAACAATAGGTAAGTATTGATGTAAAGAAAAGGAAAAGAGAAGAGAAACAAAAAAACGGGCACCTGACGGAACACACAGTGTGGTGGGGGCTTACCTTAGATATCTGATCCGCTATCCTCAACCAACTACCATCCATTGAGAAGGGCAAGCCCGCGGGATCCTTCATCCGTCAAATGCTCTGTTCAATAGTTTTAATTTCTTAATATATACTGTGTAGTTTTTCTCCAGGGTTTTCCCCCAGTGTATTATAGGCCTGGCGGCCCGACATGCTTTACAAGCGCCACCGTCAGGCTAAGTCTTTCTTGTTTATGTTTTTAGGAAAATATGTATATTAAAAAAATAAATAAATAATTGCTTTTGGTAACACTTTATTTGAAGGGGGTTGAATAAGACTGACATGACACTGTCATAAACACCTGTCATGAACATCAATAAGCCTTCATGAATATTTATAACTGTTGTCATAAAGCGTCATTCGGTAAATTATGACACTTTTAATACAAAGTTGACA
>NW_006800932.1:19948-27919 GCF_000485575.1 Poecilia formosa | reverse complement strand
TATATACTGTGTAGTTTTTCTCCAGGGTTTTCCCCCAGTGTATTATAGGCCTGGCGGCCCGACATGCTTTACAAGCGCCACCGTCAGGCTAAGCCTTTCTTGTTTATGTTTTTAGGAAAATATATATATATTAAAAAAAATAAATAAATAAATAATTGCTTTTTTTTTTTGTAAGCCGGATTTCAAGAGTCTCTGTTGCTCTGAGCGTTTCACTGGCGGAGTAGATTTATTCCTAAAAGATACGTTTATAGAAGATAGGTTTATAGTTTATGCATTTAAAGCCAGACCAATCACACTGCTGGTGCCTCTGCGAGCGGGCTGCAGCAGCTGGATGTCTCAAGTTAACCTCAGTGCAGATCGCACACGCCTCCTTTTACTCAAACTGGACGCAGGCTGACCTATATGGATATTTACATCAACTCCCTGTAAGGAATTATGATTCTTTCCAGAGTTTTGGATGAAGGTAGGAGTTTAAACCCCACCGCGATAGTTCTGGTTGAAGCTCTACATCAGGGGTGTCAAACTCAATTTCACTGAGGGCCACTTCAGCATATTGGCCACCCTCAACGGGCCACATTGACGGTACAAATCAGGAGTGCCCAGGTGCAGTCCTTCAGACTGCAACTTTTAGATGCATCCCTGCTAAAACACACCCCAGACAAAAGGTTGACTTCCCTCATTAGCAGCAACTCAGTTCTGTAGAGGCTTATAATGAGTCAATAATCCAGGTGTGTTAGAGAAGGAATGCATCTAAAGTTGCAGATGGTAGCTCTGGAAAACTAGACTTGGGCACCCCTAGCATAAATGTATGAAATACAATGTTAAAAATAAGTTAAACAACACTTCATATTGTTAAATAACGCTTTGGAGCTTCTGGTTAGGAAGCGCATTCAAAACCTTTGGTTGAAATGGCACATTATATTCAAGTCTCCATTACAGACCAGAGAAAACTAAAGAGAATGCAACACTGTGTTAAACCATTTGAGAAGCCGGCAGTTTATCTTGAGGAAATAAATGACGATGCAGAAGTTAATTAGACTGTAACATGCGCAGTCTGCTGCTCAACCACTGCGGACGCAGCTCCGCTGCTGCGAAGAATTAAAAACCGCTGGAAGTAACTCATCCAGAAGATTTAACAAATGGAGCCTTCTGGGTTCACGTTACCCAGGAGAGCGGAGTTCTGGAGGAGCTGCAGACGTAACATCTGTCCGTTTCGGAGAAGCGAAACCACGCAAAAACAAATAAAAATAATTAAATAAATAAAACACTCAGAGTTCAGTTGATCTGTTTGGATCAGACAGATCCAACTGACTGATGAATTCAAGTACACCTCGCTGCAGCAAACAGAAAGGGGCTGGGACGGACCACTGTCAGTCTCTTACCTTATTTGGAAATGGGACCATTGCATTCCGGAAGTGAAGGGGGCGCTATTTCCTATATTATCCGTGTTCTCCCGTTTAAATTTTCTTTTGAAATCTGTGATGTAGCTTCATCTGTAGGAAGGAGTTTCCCTCTCAGCATGTATTTCAACTTCTCTTTTTTATTTACTTCAGCGCAGCTCACAGCTTTTAACAAATTGCGTAGCTTTCTGTGTACTTCTAAATATTCCTCTATTGGCATGGGGGTGGTAACATAACTAATATAATTATGTCACTAAACGAGAATACCACAAAATCTTTATTATTTACTATTAATTTCTCCATTTCTGGCAACGTGAAAGATAAATTATCTTCTAAAATACCATATTTTTCTTCAGGATGTAGAGCTAATTAGGTGACATAAACAACACCTTTATACATTATAAATAACATCTATATATCTCCATCACTTATAAGAGGAAGAAATGAAATAAGACATGAAAAACAACATTATCAACAACAATAAAAATACCATATACACTGTATACATAAGAAATTTAATTGAGCAAAAGTCAATAACAAACAAATTAATTAGGTTCACAGACGAATAACCAGGATTGTTAAACAAGCAATAATCCACATTTTTGTTTTGTTGGTAGAGTCCTATATATAGGAAAAAATATGTTTAAACTATTTAGTCTTCCAAGGTGGAAATTTTTCTTTGACTCTAAAACAATAAAATAAAACTAATTAATAGAATCATATCAACAATTTGTGCATCAAGTAAACACTTAGCATGCTACAGGTAAATGTTATCATTTAATTTGGCTAAGAATAATTATTGCACTGTCAATGAATGACTTCTAATAGATGTTCTATATTTACCAGAGGAACACAATAACGCCTTCATGAGCTCAAACTGACAAAAAAAAAAAGGATGGATGCTCTAAACAGTTTAGACAGAGTTGTTATTGGTTTCACCACTATTTACCTACTATTTTTCCAAGTATTCTTAAAAGATTGTCTGTTAGTCTGCAGCTCATGTGACCAAACCAGCCGAGGAGATGAAAAGCTAAAGCCCTCAACAGTTAAAACTCGAGATGACTTAAAACTTAAGTTAAATTTTTAAGTTTTAACATTTTAACTCATTGCTAAAATGCTAACATTACTTAACTAGTGGTAATGTTAGCTAATGTTACCTCTAACTAACTAGAGGTTTTGCACGAGTTGCACTTGTTAGGTAACCCCAAGATCACTGGGTCTTCTTAAAAGATAGAGTGACGTTTCTCAAAAATGTAGCCAGTGTTTTCAGCAAAACTGAGCTGACTGTCCAGGAATGATCCAAGGTATTTAAAATTTGCCATAGTTTCAACAGGTTGGCCAATGAGTGAAACAGCAACCACTTTCAGGTCTTGTTTATGTCATTTAATTAGCTCTACTTCCTTAAGACAATTAAAAGGTATGGTGTTTTGTGAGGGACTTTATCTTTTGCTGTTCCAGTTATGCAAGAATTAATAATAAATAATAAAGACTTTGGTATTCTGATTTAGTAATGTATTTATACTAGTTGTGCTACGACCACCACGCCACTAGAGGCAGTAGCAGGCCCGAAAAGATGCAAAAAAGGAGCAGATTTAGAAGTACACAGAAAGCAACGGAAATTGTTAAAAACTGTGAGCTGCGCTGAAGTAAATAAAAGAGAGAAGTTCAAATACATGCTGAGAGAGAAACTCCTTCCTAAAGATAAAGCTATATCACAGATTTCAAAAGAAAATTAAGACTGGAGACCGCGGATAAAATAGGAAATAGCGTCCCCTTCATTTCCGGAGTGCAATGGTCCCATTTCCAAATAAGGTATGAGACTGACAGTGGTCCGTCCCCGCCCCTTTCTGTTTGCTGCAGCGAGGTCCTTCTCAATGAATTAGCGCAGATTTTTCTGCAGATGGGAACCAGGAGGAAGTGCGTTCAGACCCCAGTGGGTGAAGTGATGCTAATTTAAGTGAAGTCGCTTAATTTAATTTATTAAAAGTTATTATGGCCTCAGTCAGTGGTTTTTGTCACTACGGAGAAAAATGTAGATGCATGTATCTGCTTAATTTGTGATGGGATCTGGATTCACAGTGAATATTAACTAAACCGCATAAAATGTGACTAAATAGCCGATGTTAATATGATTGTAATTTCACGGGTAAAAATAGTACATGACCGATTTTTTTTTTATGTTGTCAGTCAAGATAACGGATAACAAAAAAAGTCTAGCGCGACCTGCCGCCCTGACACCAACTCACACACATCTTCATTCACAGTCTTACCTGTAAATCGATTTTTCTTTTCTTGGACGTTTTGATGTTAGCTTGTCGATGTTTTATTCGCTGGGAAAATCAATAAGTAGCTTGAGGTGACTCTGCTGCTCTCTAGTGGCGAGAAGCCTTAATGTTGGCTGGTAACAATCGGAATGCATTATGGGAGATATAGTTTGTAGTCGATTCGTGCTCAAAACCTATTTTAAGTCAAACATGGGCCTATAAAACGCTGGGGAGGGCCACATAAAATGACATGGCGGGCCACATGTGGCCCGCGGGCCTTGAGTTTGACACGTGCTCTACATGAACCACAGGAAAAACTTGTAGTCTCTTTCAGAGGTGCATTGAGGAGCAGTGAGAATGATTGTGGACCAAGAATTTTGTGCGGCTTTTCCATCTCAACACACTGCCCAGCACCCGGCTCTGTCTGCGCTGATAAAGTTTATGTCTGTATTCCCAGTTGGCCGGAGCGTTAGTGATTAACGAACCAATATTAATCTTTATGCAGGTTCAGCCCGGTGAGGATCTTTCGCGCTCTCTTCAGAGTCATGCATCACACTGATTTTATATTATTTTATTATTACTAGTACTATTTTTCCAGTTACATGATGCATCAAACCATATCAAATGCTTTGTCCACTTAGTCAGCTAGAGTTAAAGCACGCGGCTGCGCGGAGATCTGAGAAACTCGTCCTATAATCACGACCAACCAAAATAGTTTCTGTGTTAAAACCTCAACAGATACAAAATGGACCAGCTACTAAAGCCAGCTGCTTTTGATTTAATTCAATAGCAGCATTGAATTAAATCTCTCCTTTGTTGCGCATCTCTGCGCAGTGCAGCGGATTTACCTCATCATGCAGGGCCGGTAAAAGGCTGCATGAGGCCTTGAGCAGAATCTGACTTAGAGGCCCCTCTTGCTGCTAAAAACATCAGCACCTCTAACATCTTCTGTGTTAGACTTAAACTGGGAGAGGGGGAGTAGCTTAACTGGTCAATCTAAAAACAATCAGTTATCACAGTTATCATTTGTATTTGTAAACAAACAGAGCTCAAACTCAAAGATTAAACTCACAGCATCAGATTGCTATAACAAAATAATCTAACTATGAATGTTGTTCTTTGAACTTTTACAAAGTAAACTTGCCAGCTCCTTTAAATCTTACATTTAAATGTTAAACAATTTAAAACATATAAATTTATGTATGCTGAAACCATTAAATCAGATGTATCGACATTGATAATCTCAATAAATAAATGTTACATATCTGTGGTCTGTGTTAAAATATGAGCATTTATGGGGCCCCAGAAGCCCTGGAGCCTTATGGAGCCGCTGACTTAATTTGGATTAAGTCAGAAGTGCAAATAATTGATATAGATTTTAATTTCAATTAGTTGTTTTTAAGACTAGTTGTGTGTTTAAATAGCATTTCACTGGCGATGTTTTCCCGTAACATATAATTACCCAGTAATATTTTTACATTTCCTGTGTAGCTGGGCCACCAGCCCAGCTAAACAGGGGCTGTGCCCCGCCCCTACATCAGTGAACCGTCAAAGGTGTCAAAATAAAAACAAAAACAAACAAACAATCAGGAGAAGGAAGCAAATGTGAGCATGTAACATGCGGCACACCTGATTGGAATGGGTTACCTCTGCAGAATTCCGTAGGTGACCTGCAGACTGTTAACCTGTAGCCTGTCTTAGGAAAAGGAACACCTAAGACATGCAGGTCATTGTGTCCAGAGGAGTCAAGTTAAGAAACACTGGCCTAGAGGAACATTTACCAGCACCTGTCAGCTCCTGAACCTTCCTTTCCAACTCCAGGTTGTCGTTCTTCAGCTCCTCCAGCCCCCTCCTCAGTTCACTGATGGTCTCATCTTTCTTGTCGTCTTCCTCCTGCAGCCTCCAGATTTCTTCTTCCAGGGCTACTGAGAGGAGAAACCACATAAACCACTTCATGTCTGTCTCCGCACAGAAGAAAGCTATCATCTGATCTTTGGTTTTTATTATTTATTTCATATTTATTTACAAAAAAGGTAACCAAGAAGCTAAAGATTTTCTAAGATGACAACTTGAACCATCAAACATGAAGCTCATGTTTGACAAAGAGAATCTGCAGAGATAACTGCACACCATTGGGGAGAATGTCAGTTCATACAAATGATGATGTTAAACGGAGGCTTTCTAAGGTAACATATGCAGTGACTGACATGGATGAACCTCTCAGGGTTTTTCAGAGGAAACATGATCATGATCAGAGGAAAACATTCAAACCTCTCTTCTTGACTGCTCCTCCTCCCTGCCCCTCTGCGTCATCTCGTTGGCGCTTACAGCTCTCCTTCCTCTCCTCCCCTGCTCTCTGGTCCTCTCTGGTCCTCCTCCCACAGGTACAGGTGGCCGGTCTCTGAAAGACAGCAGCATTCTCTCAGACGTTAGGAAACAGGAGCATCAGAGGCATGAAGTCTGACAGAAAACAGTCTGATGGAGGAAGCAGTAGAGTGTGGCGGTCCTTAGGTCTTCCTGGAGTGTACTGATGATGTCATTTTTCTGCTCACAGATTTCTGACAGTTCTGAGAACATTGCTGCTGCTCCAGACTTTGATGAAAGCCAACACAGTTCTACCAGTTAAATAAGAACAGAGACCACTGTTACCTTGTTAAAACTAACGGAGGGAGTAGAATCTCCTGCATGGGGTCAAACTGTAAACAGAGCAACAATGTGCAGTCTAACTCTTCTCTGCACCTGGTGAACTGACCCGAAGCTTAACTCATCCTTCTATGTGTGTGAGTGTGTGTCTGAGGGGCACTAGACTTCAGTTGTTAAGCATGATTTTAGATTTCCTTTCTGACAGCTCCAGTATGTCCTGGCCTGGCGTATTGACAGTTGCAGGAAGTAGAAAAAGTAAAGAGCACTTTGGGGTTATTTTGCAATCAGCTGCAGAAGTTCTACAGAGAACACTTACTTTTTAAAAACTCAGAGATGACACTGGTCAATGCTCATTTTATTTCCACATGATCTCTACTCCAGAATTCACAAAGTCAGTCTCTGTCTAAACTTAGCGGTTCTCAACCTGGGCGGTACCGCCCCCCAGGGGGCGTTCAGAGGACGGCAGGGGGCGCTGGCGGACATTTTTACAAAAGGGGGGCGCTGGGATGCCTTTGGGGGGCGTTTGGTCGAAGGTAAACTTTACACCTTAAATGGACAACAATACCAGTTTAGAGTTTGAGCAACTTGGTAAAACTGTATTGTGTAACATTAAATCATGCTTGGCTGCAACTGTATCTATGGCAGCTCTTCTTCTATTCAGTGTTTGTTAGCTTCTGTTAGCTTCTTGGTGCAGCTCCGTTCTCCTGCTACTGGTAGCTAAAATCACGATACCCTCACTTTGCCTCCCTCTGAAAAATGAACCCATTTAAATGAAGAAATCCCTCCATGGGTGATACCACGACAGAGAGCGTTCATTTTATAGCGTTAACATCGGTGCTGTAAGTGGTCCGGTATGAAACGGATAGAACAACACAGCACTTTTAAATTTCAATAATCAGACTGCAGAAATTGTTTCCGTTGTTTAAAAGGTTTATGTCAGTCTGCCTTTTCCCCATCGATACGCTTCCCGACCGCCCTGCACCTTAGGGGCTTAAAAAAAACATAAAAAAAACGACGCGCACATTGCGCAAAACTCTGAAACAGGAGAAGCGGGACATAAAACGGAGTGACGAACTAGATGTGAATCCGACGCTGAACAGTGAAAAAATCAACACATGATGTGAAACATGACGATTAGGCGGTGCAGCAGGTGATGAGTGAAGATTAATGATGGTGAGCGTAAATAAATGATAAAATAAATCTAGCAATAAACCGAGAGAGGATAATACTAATCAAATGAAACTAAAAGGGAATGAATGAAGAACAAAATGCAAGAATAAACTAAGAAAAAACTAAAGTAAATACAGAGGAATAAACTGGTATGGCAAGACCTTTCGAGCAATAATTAATACAGAGGACTGTATGGCAAGAATAAACAGACACTATTTCCAGATAAAAGGTAAAATAATATTGTTGAAGTGCCATGGGTTTGTTTAGACAACATCTAATACTGAGAATAAATATATCTTACAGACCATAACAGTAACGAACTTATCACTTATGTTTTTAATTAGATTATATATTTCTTCAATATTATTTTTCATATCAGTGTTAATGTCATGAGGCTGATGACTCCATGACACTTTCAATTTGACTCATTAGGATTTGATTAAGAACCAGATTTGTTCTTTGTAATTTCTGTCCAGTAAAACTATTAATCTATA
>NW_006800932.1:18662-19343 GCF_000485575.1 Poecilia formosa | reverse complement strand
GGAACTTTTGTTTTTCCACTGAAAGCTCTGGTTTACACAATAAATGCCATGTGGGTGAAGTTTTATAGATGATACTCTGATGCCCCATTCTCCTGAAGGCAGCACAGAGCTGCACCACCAGAAACTCACAAAAACACTGAGGAGAAGAAGAGTTATGATGTAGTTACGGTTCTACCCATGTTTTAATGTTGCAGAGCTCAGTAGTTTAAACTGGCATGTTGTTCATCTTTTATATGATCATTTTGTGCAAGATTTAACAACTAGAAAATGGCACAAAATAAGAATATTTTTTCCACTCTGGCTGCTGTTAGACCTACCGATTTTAACTTGAATGTTCATTGCATTTTTTGTAAACACCTGTGAAAATAATTTCTATTCCCATGACTTTTTTGTTCTCTGGGAAGTAATTTTTGATGATAAATACAGAAACAAGCATAAAAATCAAAACATCTATAATAGTGACAGTAATATTAATGATAAAATAATGGTCAGTGCAAAGTAGCCTGCAAATTCTTTGGTGGGGGGCGGTGAGGGACCTGGATAAGGGCTAGGGGGGCGCAGGCACAAAAAAGGTTGAGAAACACTGGTCTAAACACTAACCTTCATGGCTTCCTGCAACTGCTCATGAGACTGCAGCTTCTCTAACCGCAGCGCCTCCAACTCTGCAGGCATAAAGCAGCA
>NW_006800932.1:5619-18205 GCF_000485575.1 Poecilia formosa | reverse complement strand
GCCTCCTGACAGAAGAGAAACTGGTCAACACCTAGGCTCCATGTACCTGCTCCACTTCAGACTAAAAAAGTCAGCCTTCTATCACCTAAAGAACATTTCCAGAATTAAAGGAATAACATCCCAGCAAAATGTAGAGAAAGTCATCCATGCATTTATCTTTAGTCTGTTGCATTTATTACTGCAACAGTGATCAGAGGTCTGCCTAAAAAAAAATTAAAAAAATCAATCAGAAAGCTGCAGCTGATCCAGAATGCTGCTGCTGGCTTCCTCATTAAAACCAGGAAGACTGGCCCAGTTCTAAAGTCCTTACACTGAGAAAATAGACTTAATTGTTAGTTTATTTAATGTCATTTAAGATTTTTTTATTAAATAAAAGTAACAATAGCTGTTGACCTGAAAATAGAGCATCATTCATTACCAAACAAAGTAATAAAAACAAAGAACAGTTCTGACTAACTGGAGCGATTCCTATCGCTAACCGTTCAAAGGAATCCATTCGCTAGTGAAGGACACCTCCGTTAGAATTATTGTGTTATCATTCTTACATTAGTAGTTTTACATTGATCACTCTTATCTTAGTAGTCTTATATTACTATTTTGATTTACATTTAGAAGTGTTAGCTTTTTACTGTGTGTGTTAAAACTTTTGACTGCTGTGTTGAAAAGTTTTGATCCACTCACAGAATGTATCTGCAGCTTGATTATCTCTAATAACAGATTGTTCTCCCCATCCTTGGGAGAAATCGCTCTCATGAGAAAGGACTAGATGACCTGTGGTAGAGACAAAACTTGCCTTTTCTTTTTATCTCTCTCTTCTCTGACAATAAAGACAAGCTCTAACTGAAAGATTTCAGAACATCCATTGAACGACTTGCAGGAGCAGTTTGCTGAGTCTTCTCGCTTTTGCAAAAGCTTGATTGGAAACTAATATGCGTTGTCTGTGGTTCTTTTATGTAGGTTGAGAAATTACCCATCAACCTCAACATTCAGCAGCTACGACTCGGCTTCCTCTGTGTAGTCCTGGAGTCGTTTTCTTTTCACCAGTATCTGTAGCTTTTCTTTTGAGTAACCCGTTTTAAGCCAGATTAACATGATTATTTTTTAACACAATCCTTTGGTAAGCTAACTATAGCGTGGCACTTTGACCTCACAGTACCTCGCGGACCCTAGGGGGCGCCCGCGGACCACAGTTTGAGTAGGACTTATCTAGACCAAAGACCTACATGTTTAGAACTGATTTTGAACCATAATAAATGAAACATTGACCATCATATTTGATGTGATGTTAGCAAAGCCAGCTGTACAGAGACACATATGTTGCATTTGTGATGAAAAAAAAGCTGTCAGTCACTACGCTGAATTATTGTGCGGAGGTGTTGACTGATGTGTCGGATGTATGGGACAATGCGGTGACCAAAGTCTGCAATATAGTGATGTGACATTCATGAACGATTTGAATCCTCTGGACGGCTCTTTACTAAGAAGATAGGACTGGAGCCTCACTGAGAGCCATTCTTTGTTCCTGTAATGCTCTGCGTACACCGCAGTAGCCATTATTATTTAATTATGTACATTGATATTTTTTAAATTAGCGAATAAATAAAACATAAGAAAGGAAAAGCAAGCAGAGAATGCTCATTGCTCTTAGATTGTTTTGTCACCCGTCGTGGCAGACATTACAGCACTGTATGCTGCCTGGCTTCATGCAGCGGGAGAGAGGGTGAGAACAGTCACCGTGTGCACCTTGTGCTTGGTTAATTCTTGCTTGTTGCTCCTTGGTCAGTGTTCATAGTTGAGCATTGTTTACAGGGCACTGCCTTACTTGCCATGTTTAATGGTGCAGACAGAGGTAGTTTCAGACATGAGCGATATGGGCAACAGCCCAGGGGGTTATCTTTTTAGGGATGCCATGAGACCTCCGCGGATTGTAGTAAGATGTAGATGGAAGCAAAGCAGAACAAAGAGATTGAATTGATAATAATATTAGTTAAATTTATTTCAGCTCTAAGTATTTAATATCTTGGTGTTTTTATGAGAATGTGAATCTTTCAGATCAATTTGAGAACCAATTTTGATCATATTTCACATTTTATTGTGTAATGTAGTGCGGTCTTTGTCTTGACTCTGTCTCGACTTCCCTTGGTCTTGGTCTCGGACAGTAAAAGGTCTTGGTCTTGTCTCGGTATCGATACACTCTGTTCTTGGTCTTGTCTTGGTCTCGGGTTAGATGGTCTTGACTAAAACACTAGGTTTAAGTATTGTCCCCAATGTCTTCCAGTAACATAATTACCCAGTAATATTTTACATTTCCTGTCAGCTTAACATCCAGGCGCCCCGCCTCGGTGCCCCGACCGCACCGAGGCGGGGCAAGTTTTCTGGGGAAACCCTGAACTTTAGTTTTGTTTTCTGTTCAGCTGGAGAAAGTTATGGTATATCCACACGTAGAAAGATTTCTGGGAGAAACCCTGTCAGGTACAAGTTAAAAGCTATGATCCATCAGTAGGATGATCACAGAGATTCTTTATTTCCTGTGAGATTTTTAATCGAGTCTTATCGTTTAACTTGCTGCAGGTTTTTCCTTTCATGGTCAGAGTTTCTTACTGAATATAAACAAAGCTTCTACAAAAGGACACTGGTTGTGCTTTAGTCCTCAGGGAGAAAAATCTGAATCTGTTGGTGAGTCCTCAAAGGAAATTGGCAGCCTGACAGTAAAATACTGATTGGAGAATCTTGGCTATTAATTCTAAAGGTAAAGGTAATTTTATTTATATAGCAGATTTTCAGCAACAAGGCAATACAAAGTGCTTTACAGGAATTAAAAGCAAATACAAATAAAATAAACCAAAGGAAAATAATCTAAAATAAAATAATCCTTTTCTGGGTTAAATAGTGGATACTCCACAGTTTCTAATAGGTAGACTAGTAATATTGGTCTAAATGTTGAGTACTCTTCAGTTTCTAAAAAATAAGCTAAGAGGAATTCATCAGAGCACAACATTTAAACACCCCTGACATACACGCTAATGTGATTAACCTCCAGCTGATTGAACCTGCAGAGGCTGAGGGTGTTTCTAATCATAACTTCAAATATGCTCTTCTTCTGCAGTCGCTTGTTCTGATAAAATCTTCACCTGCTGAACGTAAACCTCAACCCAATGAAATTCTGCAGAATGCAATGCAGTGCGTCAGTTTTCTCACCATGCAGCCATCATTGCTGGATGTGGTCAGGTCGACTGTTTTACTGACAAGGTTTTTTAGGATCTCCATCCTCTTCTCAGCGCGCTCCTCCAAGATCTCCCTCTCCTTCTCCAGACGCTCGCTGCCAAAGAGAAGAGCTGCATTATAACAGGACCTCATCAGCAGCAGGCAATCAGAGGTAGCCTCCTCACCTGTAATCTTTTTCCATCTTGTTGAACAGCTCCATGAACTCAGAGCTGACTTCTTCTCTGATTTGAGCCTCCAGAACCAAACGGAGTGCCGCCTCCTGATCAGACAGAAACACACAAACACAAGTTTGTATTTCTAAAAATATTTAGTCCATTCTTTTGTGCCAAACCATAAAATTCAGCCCAAACCTCAACCATTACCGAAACCTAAACAAGCAGCAACTGAAGGAAACTCACCTTCCCCACTTCCTCCTCCATAGTCTGGTCCCCATCCTCCTCCCCTCCAGTCTCGAGCACTGTTCCCTCCATCGCACTCTCTTCCTCTTCCTCCCACTCCTCATGGTCTTCAGCCTCCGGGACATCTTCCAGGCTTGTCTCCCAGGCAACGAGCGAGCTCCTCCTGCCCTGGTTCAGCATGTTTCTGCGCTGGTCAGCTTCATTGATGAAGAGAGACAGCTCCATTGCTGACTTGTGGCAGGCGCTGTTGTCCAGGGCAACAGGCTGGGAGGTAACCGTCACCACCTGGACAAGTGAGGAGAAGTGCTGCTCAGACAATGCACATGTGTCTTAAACATGTGTGGAGGTTGAAGGAGCACCACATAAAGAAATTCAAGTTATGTCAAAAACAACAGGATATAGTCAATCAAAAATACAACTACAACCTAAACCACATAGAAAGATATAAAAATATATAAAACTAATTATTCTGATGAAGAGTCATTCCCTGAAACATTACATTAGTGCCACACCATGGTAATGTTATACTATGTCTTAGCATTTTTATTATTAGTAGCAGTAGTATTATTATCATAAAGAATAAGGTCATATGACAAGTTGCAGATGACGGCAACTTGTTTGTATTATATGAAGGGGGTGTGCAGTAGTGGGGGTGGCACCTTCTGAGCCATGGCGGAGAACTTGAGGACGTTGAGCGTCTCGTCAAAACAGGAGGAGTTCTGGTTTATGTTGACCACCATGGACACGCGGCCAGAAACACAGAAGAAGAACTGTAGGAAGTGGGTGAGTTTGGACTCCCTGAAGGGAACGTGATGCTGTAACCTGCATGGAAACATCGGACTGAAGCTGTTGTGCTGCAGAGCAGTGACATCAGAACAGCATCGAATACTGGGATCGTACTTGGCGTTCTGGTTGAGCTTCATGGCGTTGATGCACTTCCCCAGGGTCAGCAGGGAGCTGTTGATGTTTCCCGCTTCTTTTAGGCGCTCTCCAGTGTTGTGGGTGCGAGAACAGCGTTCCGAACCAGCCAGGTCACAAAGAGCCAGCCTGAACACAGAGCACGAGTCAAACCGGTAACAATACCTCTGGAATGGAGCAAAGGGAGGACAACTCACTCGCTGATGCCGAGGACTCTGGGAACTCCAACATCATCAATCCGGAGGATCCTGATGGAGAAGATGCTGTGGCTGCAGAAACAATAAACGATCCAGGTCAGCGTTCACATCTATGTATGCTGCAGTAAACACTGGAGTCACGTTGACCTTCTGCTAGACAGATGGTTCAGTCTGGTAGAAGATAGACTCTGGTTCCTCTTCCCGATCTTCATTACTTTGTATGCCTCCTCTGAGCTGTTCACCTGGATCCAACGCAGGTCTGCACAGAAAGCAGCGGTCAGCGCTAGGAACATTGACCAAACCACAGCTTCAAAAACAAAAGGATACTGTGCAGGGGTGCGGGAGGTTACGCACAAGCTTTTATTGATAATCTTTATACCTGACTGAAAGCAGGAGTAAAGAGAAAACCTGGAAGATTTAACCAGAGTTGTGAGGTTTGAAGCTCCCCAGAAAGTCAGCATGTTTGCCTGCAACCAATTTCCAGCTCAGAACTCCTGCAGTCAAACTATTCACCATGCTGAGGGGATTATAAGGATTCTTCTCCCCTTTCAGGATTTTTATTAAACATTTAAACTGAACATAGCTAAGGTCCCAAAGCATGTATTCACTAGTTAAATAGTCCATCAGATTAATCCATCTGTGTTGATAAATTATAGAATGAAAACATCAGCAGCTGGATCATCAGATTCCAGGTTTATCTGGAATCATTAATACCTTTTATGAAGGAGTTCCCTTTAACATCCTGGGACAGACGCAGCACCGTCCTCTTGTGTTGTCCGCTGGGAACCTGAACGCCACACACAATGACATCATCAATTATAGGCCTGTCACCATAACAAATTTTGCTGAGCGATTAATTATCTAAAAAGTTATTGAGATAAACAATAATATTGTTTAAAGACCTTTTGACACTGATTTAATGGAAATGACTAATAATGTACGCCATTTCCTGCCACAGATAGATACTTTATTTTCAAAAGAACACATAACACTGGAACTGATAAACTAAAACAAAACAACCAAAAACAAAAATAAAATGGATTCTCAGTCTCCATTAACAAAAAACGTACTTAAATAAAAACTAAACAACATAAAGCCAAAGTGGAAATAAATACTGCATTCAACCAAAAGAGTGCAGATTATGAAGTCTGTATACTATATCGGCCTTCAGTAATCACTAGATTTAAATAGAGAAGATGGGCTCATCCGACTACCTAATGCAGTAGTTCACACTACATGATTTTTTGCCCCTATTTTCCCCTTAAGATAATCTTAGATCGTTGGCCGTTCTAAGATTGTCGCTGGTGGTTTCGTAACTGATCATCCTGCAGTGTGATTTAGATTGTCTTGGCCGCTCCAATCTAAATCAGGGGATTTCCCCGACTGGGAGCGTTAACTCTGAATGTGACAGGTAGCCAATCAGAAAGCGCGGATTTTCCTCCGTGATTTCTGAGGGGAAATTACGGAGGGGAATCCCAAACAGCTGACACGGCAACCCGAAGTCCAGCGGACATCGATATGTGGAAACAACATTAATATTTATTTAACATTTCGTGCAAAGAATATAGAAATGACAACGTGACATAAATAGGTTATAATGATTTTCATTCAGTAAGGACTTTACGCTGACTCTAGCCACATGCATCACAGGTAGATTCTAGTAAAGCATTGATTAATGCCTGATATTAAAATTAGTTAACTCAACTTGTAGCCATTATCTTGGGCTACAAGTCCAAAATAATGGCTGTGTGGCTGGACACCACACAGCACGATCGAACCCGATCGAACCCTTATATCTAGGATTTCTGTCAGCTCATCTGTGGTCTCTCAGGTTTTGAAAATGGGCCGACAACTCCTGTCGTGTGCACTGGACATTACACAAAGGAAATAGGAAGGGAAGGTCAGTGGAGAACGCCGGAGTTGAGCCTTTTTTTCTTTCGTTTTCTTCAGGGGAAGGAAAAACAAGGTAGGAAGAGACGATAAAACCGATAATTAAAATGAGGTCGATAGGTTTAATTTATCGTGCGATTAATTGATTTATCGTTTATGGCGACAGGCCTAATCAATTATGTTCTAATTACAAAAGAAGAGTGGAGGAGACTGGTGACCCAAACCGGTTGAGCAGACAGGAATTACAATTAAATTAGAGTACAATAACAAACATAATTGACAGTAAATGTACATGTTTAATTTGTAAGCATTATTTTTTATCTCTTAAACATTAAGAATATAAAATGCTTTTTCCCCCCAATTGTATCCAGATCCTAAGCCAAACTTTGGAAGGACATCACCATCTGGAGTTCAAATTGCCTCAGTCTGGTCTCCACACATATTAAAACAGCATGAAAAAATGTGAAGCATTTAAACCAACTCATAAACCCCAAACAGAAACTTATTCCTTTACAGATCTAGGGCCACACAAACTCTAGAAGATATTCAATTCCAATTATACTCTTGAAAATTGCAATGATGGTATCAATTAGAACTCATTTTCCACATGTGGACATTAAGAGCAGTTCAAATCGGTCAATCTGGCCAAATAGTATGGGGGAATTTTTCTGCCATAATCCAAGACCACACATTTTCTGTTTGAAAACAGGATTCAGGGTTTTCCCCAGAAAACTTGCTAAGCTCGGTGGTCGGGGTGCGGAGGCGGTCTATTGGTGGTCCACCGTGTTTTTGTATTAACGATGCTAAGCAGACAGGAAAAGTAAAAATATTACTGGGTAATTATATGTTACGGGAAAACATCACCAGTGAAACGCTATTTAAATCCACAACTAGTCTTAAAAACAACTAATCAAAGAACACAATTAAAATTAAAGCCGCAAGCAGCCTCGAGCGGCCCTCGCAGCCAAGCGCCGCTCCGGCCTATAGCCACCGAGGGGGTTCCAGCACCGCGGCCCCCCTGCCACCGCGGATGCTCTCGTGCAGTTGAAGCACGCGTCCGCCAGGCCATACGCACTGGTGAGTTCAAAAATCGACACCAAAAATCTGGTGCAGATTGGCCAATGTAGCAAGGAGATATAGCTGATGGAATGACTAGGGGGCGCAGTGGAGTGAAATTACAATTCAAACCTGTTGGGCTCTTTAGCGGTGAACAAAGGTCATACGTATCCAGTTTGGTGCCAATCGGAAGGTGCATGTGTGATTTAGAGCCAATCGTATGCATATTGCGAGGGACTGCCATTTGGCCACGCCCCCACGGGTCAGTAGGCATTGACAGAGTTCATCATCAGGTCATTTTATGTCAGTTGGCAAAGGATTAATTCCATATGAATACTACAGTAAAAGTAAGACATACACTAGAAAAAACAGGTGCCTTCCTGTCGGAAGTGGGCAGGGCTAAGGTGATGTCATCAATTGACCATGTGAATGTGATGAGGAGTGGTCTGTAGTCAGACATAGGAAGTGTTATGCAGCTGTGACCTTCTATGTGGAAGTTATTGCATCTTGATGTTTCATGGCGAATAGTCAAAGTTTGGCACTTAGCCACACCCACATGCTTTGATATACAAAAAAATCCTGTGATAACTTTTGACCTTCAATATCTCAACACTTTGCTGACTGAGTTAGAAGTCTGTATCTCAAAAGTTGTAGGAGGAGTTCGATCAGATGCGACGTCTATAAAAAACAAGAAATGGCGGTTTTAATCCAAAATGGCCGACTTTCTGTTGGGTTTGCACCATGGTTCCAAGAGACTTTTTTGGAGGTCCTGACATGGTACACATGTGTACCAAGTTTCATAATTCTAGGTTAAAAGCATGGCTTGGGGCTGATCATTTAAAGTATTCTACGGGGCGCTGTAGAGAAATTAGGCCCATCAACAACTGTTATGGATTCCTGTTCAGGGATGGATAAGGATGCATCCTAGTGAGTTTGGTGCAGGTCGGCTTGAAAATATAGAATTTAGAGGCAAACGTATGGCGATGGTGTTACAGGTAACTTCGCTACGCCGCCATTGTCACGCCCTCTGTTGAAAACTCTTGGCACTTTAAAGAAAGTGAGACCAACTTGTTATCTGTCGTCCAACACAGAATCATCTTGATTAGATCGAGAGAGCCAGAGATGGAGCTTTCCAAGGGAATAAAAGGGACTTCCTGTTCTGAGGGGGCAGGGCTTAGATGACGTCAGACTATGACCACATAGGATCGATCGTAAGGTATCCAACCAGGATCACTCATGTCAAGTTTGGTGCAGCTCGGCTCAAAATTATGGGATTTAGAGCCAAACGTATGGACACAGCGTTACAGGTCACTTCGCCACGCCCACCTACTGAATCAAAAACAAACGGGGTTGGAATCCACATTACACCAACATGTTTTCTGTCTGTGGACACAGTTTCATGTTGATTAGGTCAAAGGGGTCAGAAAGGGACCGTTCAGAGTAAAACATGTCACTTCCTGTTCTCAGGGGGCGTGGCCTAAGTGATCTCATCATTTCACCATTGGGTATTGTAGGGCACCCGATGATGATCAATCATTGAAAGTTTGGTGCCTCTGTGAGTTTTTGTGTAAGAGTTATAACAGTTTTGTGTTTCATGGCAAATAGCTGAACTTTGGCCCCATGATACCCCCCTTTAGCAGGCACGAAAATGCAAACCTTTGATATTTTTCATATTTATATAAATATGTATTGATATTACTAAATATTAAAAAAATATGACTGGTTGTGTGCTTTGTAAAATGCTCATCATACATCAATATCAAAACATTCTATTCTGAATCTTTTCTGTTTTCTCCACTAATAGTTAAATATGCTGAACCACGTATTAATCCAATTCAAAAATACTTAAAAAAATAAATTTACCGTAATTGCAAATGTAGCTATGATAGCTGTTTGAATAAGGTTTACAGCAAAGAAATCTTGAAAATCTGTTTAGTATTTAGCGAGTTATGATCGATTAAATGCGCTGATACATCATTGCACCTGTCAAACAAAAACCATGAAATCCCGCTTTCAGATGAACATGTGTGCTCTTTAATTATAGCAGAAAAATTCCCCCACAAAGTAGAATATTATGGGGGAATATTCTATCAAATGTGACATAAATATATCACATTAGAAACATAATATCTATTTAAATATTGCATCCAAGCCATCTCTTGAGATTACATTTCACACAGAGATAATCAACAGATGCAAAAGCAAAAGTTAGGAAGAAAACTGGAAGGCCTCTGCCTTCCAGTTTTCTTGCTAACTTAGCAATCTAATCACACTGAAAGCCTGAACATGACTTTAATCAGATGCAGAAATTGTTGTTTTCATTTGGAAGAGTTTAGTCATTTTCTCAACTTCTCCATGTACTTTACAGTGACCTATGAGCTTAACACCAGTTTGTTACCTGTTCCAGTAGATCGTGGATGTTCTCATTGTAGATTTCACAGAATGATACCCAAACAGAGAAGCGAACAGTTGATGGAATGTCCAGACAGAAGTTGTCTGCCTCAGCAACGCTGCTCATGCTACCATCGCTGCTGACGGAGGAGCCTTGACACAAAAACATAAACAGGTTACACTTTGCTGGCTCTGAAACAGATGTGACTTCACTTCCACAAGATGAGGGAATGGATACATTTAAAAAGTGCAGAGTCTCTTTGGCTACTGTAGCTGTTTCGTGGCACCGGAAGAAACCTTGAAGTCATTTTGGATCTCGTGGAATAATCCAAAATATGTTTCAAACACTGACCTTCAAGTGAAGCTGATTTCCCAGTCGTCAGACTCTTGTCGCTCTGTAGATAAAGAGATGAGCACAGCTTAAGCAAACCTCCTGCTTAGTCTGACTCATGATGACAGAACTCATGTCTAACCTCTTTCAGCAGCCTCAGAAGGTTCTTCTTGTTGCTGATCTCTGCTGCCTGCTGATCGGGGGTAAGTCTGCTGAAGTCTCTGCACCGCTGAGGCTTCAGATCACTGCGGCTGTACAGATGTCCCTTTATGCTGTTAAAGATGACTGCTAGAGACCTGGGAAGCAGCCCGGAGTTGTGGTCTGGCCCTAAGAGACAGACACGTGGTCAGAGGGTGAGAATAGGAGTGCACTGATTGCAGTTTTCTGGCCAGTTACCGATCTTTTAAAGAGCTTAATCTGCTGATTCCGATTTTGGTCGATACCAATTTTTTTTTTTGTCTGAAATGTTGCTCAATATACCAAGAAAGTTGTTGAGTTGGCAACAGTGGGGTCACTATTGTTAATTGTAAACATGCAGAGATAACTTGGAGGGCTGGTCTGTAAGTCAAACCTTTCTCACCAAGAGTAAAAGAGGGCAGTGGTTGATTCTTACACATTTGCCAAGCTAGATAAGATCAGTGGATAAGATCAGCTTCATATGTAAAAATCGGCTTATCACTGATCCCCCTAAATTAAGGAAATTGGCACAGATAAATTGTCTCACGTAGGTTGGAAAGTCTAGCCAGCTTAATCTATTGCTCACCGAGGAAGGTGAAGGTTTTTCCAGCATTGGTGACTCCGTAAGTGAACACCAGACAGTTTCCTCCCTGCAGAGCATCCTGGACCAAACCACGAACTGAACCTTCAAACACAGTCCTCTGACTGGCTTTGGGGCCAAACACCTAAACAAGACAACATTAAGAACACAAAACACCTCCTGACCCCACTGCACAGGAACATCACTGGTACCTGTGTGAAGGTGAACCGCTGAGCAGTCTGAGGGAGAGACTTGTCGCCCTGCCGATTCGGCTGACAGAACCTGGGAGCTCTGAGGACCACAGAGTTGGAACCCTCAATGGTCACACAGTCCTAGAGCAGAAAACACAGCTGCTGAAGTCAAGCTTGGGCACAGAACCCAGGTTATCACTAGGCAAAAACACCGACTCTTTTATAATCAGAGCTGGATGGGACAGTAAAATGCTGTTTCCAGCTCATCAGCAAATTATTTCACTTATTATAAAATTTGTGATCTTGAGAAAGTAGTTTAAAATCAATTCATCACTTTTAAATAAGCCTGGTGGTGCTAAACCAGACAGTGGTTTTGTGTGGTTACCTGGGACTCTCCGCTGTCGCTTTCAGTTGCAGTAAAGGGCCGAACTCTAAGGTACACATGCAGGTTCTCCGTCTATGAATGAACGTTTCCAACCAGGAGAAATTTGATTTTCATCAATCTTCATCATCATCATTAGCGTCCTCTTCATCACCACAGAAAGCCTGGTGGACCTACCTGTGGTTCCACAGCCTCCAATTCACCCAGCAGGTTTCTTTTGATGTCCTCCACCTCAACTGGTCCGACTCTCTTCGGTATCCCAGTAAAACATGACTCCATCATCTTTGCGAATAATCACTCCTCGCTCCTGAGAGGGGGGAATTCCGTTCACATAAACACTCACAAAACAAAATCTAGAAACGAAACACACCGTAGTGTAACACCCGATCGCTGAAGATTTAAATCATCTGATGCAGATCCAGAGCTGTATCAGCTAAGAGGTCAACTGTAGACATTTAAAATTTGACTAAATTTCAGCTGAGTTCTGTTCAGGTTTTAAATTACCCGTAAACAGAAGGCCAGAAAAACATCTCAGAGATTACCAGATGCTTCAAACAGCTCATAAAATCAATAATAAGAAATACCAAAAGAAAAATAAACCTGAAAAAAATGTTACGATCCGTTCTTTGTTGTTAGCAATAGCCAGCCTGTTATTAAAAGCTGCGCGGTCAAAGTTTAAACTGGAACAAACGGGCCAATCCCCGAAAGAGGCGTCACTCAACTCCTCAGCGGCATAGTTTAAAATCTCGCGAGATTTCACGTCAAGGTTTCTCTGAGCAGGATCTCGCTGCAGCAAACAGAAACAAGTACACCCATAGACATAATATAATAGACATAGACATAATATAAT
>NW_006800932.1:0-4254 GCF_000485575.1 Poecilia formosa | reverse complement strand
CGATCATAACACACTTTTTTGCTATTGGAAACCTTATTCAAACATCTATCAAAGCTACATTTATAAACAATTGTATTTTTAAGTATTATTTAATTGTATTGATACATAGTTCAGCATATTTAAATATGCTTAGTGGGGAAAACCATAGAATATAATATTCTGATATTGATGTATAATGAGCATTTTACAAAGCACACAGCCGTTCATAATTTATTTAATAAATTATTTAGTAATATCAATGCATATTTATATAAATATACAAACACAAATAAATGATTAATAATGACACAGATTAATAATGATTAATACTGAATAATATATATTATTCAGTATATTATATTAGGCTATACATATAAACATGTATAGCCTAATATAAATTATCTGTCGGCTGTTTTCCAGCCGAGGATTTCCAGCTTCAGAGTAATTCAGCAGCAAGAGATTGAGTCCAAAATCCGATGCGAGATTCATCTGTGCTGCAGTGAATCCGTCTCTCTTTAAAGATATTCCCTCTTCTTCCTCACATCGTGTCTATATGAAACCTTCAAAACAAAAACGGAAGATTTGGGATGTATCTTACTTTTGACAGAGTGAAAGAATTACACATAAATAATAGTCTTTACCACCTGTGTAAACTTTGCTGAAGAATGTTATAACAAGTAATATAAGTTTTATAATATACGTTGTCACATTTCTAATATAGGCTCTTGTGTCAGATAATCTAAGCCAATATTAGAGCATAATTATTTTTTAGATTTACAGAATCTCAGTTAGCATTCCTTCATAGCGGGGCTGAACCCGGTATAACACCAAGCACTGTAGCCAATATTAGCTCGTATCTCACCGGTGGACATAAATGCAGTAAAGTAATATTCTAATGACAATATACACACAATACTATGTCCATCTTACTTGTGAAATGTTGTCTGTCAAGCCCTCACATTAATAATCCATCGATCCGAACAACAATATCCCTCAGTGCTGAGGCATCTTCTGCTGTTTTAGTTGAGCAAAGTAGGGGGTTCGACCGCTCCAAGATGGCCGCCGTATTTCCTGGGCCGGAGCAGCCAATGCGGGGTCTACTCTTATATTATGTCTATGAGTATGGAGAGCCATTTGCGATTTAACAAATTTTTTATTTATTTCACTCATTTACTTCATTTTTTGATTTATTTTACTCATTTTTTATTTATTTAACCCATTTATTTATTTAGTTAATTTTGGCGCAAATGGCTCTCCATATATGAGTACACCTCGCTGCAGCAAACAGAAAGGGGCGGGGACGGACCACTGTCAGTCTCATACCTTATTTGGAAACGGGACCATTGCAATCCGGAAGTGAAGGGGGCGCTATTTCATATATTTCCGTTTTTATTTTCCTTTCAAATCTGTGATATATTTTCACCTTTAGGAAGGAGTTTCACTCTCAGTGTATTTGAACTTCTTTATTTTATTCTATTATTTACTTCAGCGCAGCTCACAGTTTTTAGCAAATTCTATAGCTTTCGGTTTACTTCTAAATCTGCTCCTTAGCCGCATCTTTTCGGGCTTGCTACTGCCTGTAGTGGCGTGGGGGTGGTAACACAACTAATATACTAGCATTACTGAACCAGCATACCACAACGTATTTATTATTTTATATTAATTTGGCATGACTGGAACAGTAAAAAATAAATTATCTTATAAAACAACATATTTTTTTCATTTTCCTAAGGATGTAGAGCTAATTAAATGACAAACAATACTTTCATACATTATAAATAATAACTCAAAGTGCCTAGATGGAGTAGTGCTAGCCATATGTTTGTACATAATGCTGTTCCCACATGTGCAGCTCTGCTCAGGAATCTTATGTATAAATGCATGTGTAGATTATCTGTGTCATGCAATAATATAATTGCAATTTTAGTAAATCCTGTTTTGAGTACAGTGAGATTCTTTTCAAGATTATGGAATCATTGGCGTCATCATTTATTTTTATTTTTCTCTTATTTTGCTTGTTTTTACCTTTATTCAATGGACCTTTTTGTGTCTGGAATAAAGATTTGATTTATTGATTGATTGATTGATTGATTGATTGATTGATTATCAATCATTTGTGAATAGAGCAAAACACTTAGCATGCTATAACATAAATAGCATAAATGTTATTTAGTTAATAATTAATAATTATTGCACTGTCAATAAATGACTTCTAGTAGATGTTCTTAGTTGCCAGAGGAACACAGTAACACCTTCATGAGCTCAGAGGTTCAAATTGATGAATAAAGAGGTTGGAAGGAAAATATTTCTTGCCGTCTTTCATGGTCTTTCAGCAAACAGTTAAGACAGAGTTGTTTTTGGTTTCACCACTATTTACCTGCTGTTATACCTGCCATTGAAAGTATTCTTAAACGATTGTCTGTTAGTCTGCAGCTCATGTGACCAAACCAGCCGAGGAGATAAAAAAGTTAAAATTTGAGTTAAAATGTTGTTTTGACTTGAATTGAGTTAAAACTCAAGTTAGAATGTTTAGTTTTACACAACCTCAAGCTGGGTAATGTTGAAGAATATTTTAGGTTATAATATATTTTAAGAAAATCTCTGGCTCAATCTTCTTCTCACGGATCCCAGGTTCTCCCGGCGGGCCGAAGTGAAGCCACATAGAAAACAACAATGAGTGTAGACGTCACAGAATTTCAGAGTTTAATCCAATAGTAAACAACTTATGAAATTACATCAGAAACTGCAAAACAACAGAGACATACATTCATTTACCTGAGACAAATGGAAAAGAAGAAGAAAGAAAAGCAAAGACAAGCAAAGACGTCTTTGGAGACTTGCAAGAGGAAATCTAATTTGTTACTCCTGTGTACAAAGTTTTATAGTAAAGGCGTATTCCTGTCTTTAATTTATTCTAATAAGGCGTATCTTTGCTCATCCAATCAGGAGCTGTCTCGACCCTCTTAAAAGTTAGAAACTCCCTGCAATTTGTTTTCAAGCTCAAACACCAGTTGTCACCTTTATCTAAACCAGTGGTTCTTAACCTGGGTTGGATCGAACCCCATGGGGTTCGATGAGTCGGTCTCAGGGGTTCGGCGGAGCCTCTGCCACTGAGGTAAAGACACACTTGTGCAGGGGTGTCAAACTCCAGTCCTCAAGGGCCGTTGTCCTGCAACTTTTAGATGTGCCTCTGCTGCACCACACCTGAAAAGAATAATTAGGTCATTAGCAAGGCTCAGACGGAAGGAGAAGCGAGCAAACCAACAAACAAACAAAGAAGGCGGTAGGATTTGAATTGGTGGATTGTATAAACTGTACATTGACTGTAGCAGCATGGCTTCTACATCAGGAGGGAATAGTGGAAATGAAATGGAGTGGATGATTTCCAGATCAGCAAGAATGAAAAGAGCACTTAGGAAGAGACAAGAAAGGGCAAGAAGTTGGTCGGAAGAAAGTGAAGCAAGAGAAGAAGCTAACAAAAAGACAAAAACAAATGACAGGGTGAGGTCAGGAGAACAGAATGACTTTAATAGAGAAGTGGAGTTTAAAGTCATAGTAGAATTCAAACAAGAAGGAGGATTTATCCACCCGATAAAGTTGACCAGAGCAATAGAAGAAGAAATGGGGAAAATCAAAACGGCTAGAATCATGAACAACAGAAAAGTGCTAATATATGCTAGCAGTGAAACACAACAACAAAAGATAATCAAAATGAAAAACTTGATGGGGGAAAGAGTTAAAACATATATTCCAGGGTCTCTAGCAAGGTTGAGAGGAGTAATTTCAGGAGTTCCAGTGGAAATGTCAATGGAGGATTTGAGAAAAGAAATCAAAGGAGGGAAATAACAGACGCCACCAGGATTAAAAGTAAAAGAGATGGAGAACTTAAAGACACAATGGCAGTAATCCTTCAGTTTGAAAATATCATGCCAGAAAATATTCAGTTAGGATACATGAACTATAGAGTTAGAGAATACATTCCCAAACCCCTCAGATGTTTTACTTGTCAAAGAATGGGACACATTGCAAAGGACTGTAAAGGAAAACCCAGGTGTGCAAGATGTGGAGGTCCACATGAATATGGAAAATGTGAGAAAGATGCTAAAATTAAATGCTGTAACTGTGGAGGAGAGCATAGTGCAGCATATGGTGGATGCAAAATACAAAAGGAAGCCAGAGAAGCTCAAAGAATTAAAATAACAGAGTTTCATATGCTGAAGCTTTAAAAAGAGTAAGGAAGGATGAATCAAGAGAAATTAGGTCAGGAGAAACAGG
>NW_006800931.1:69685-74083 GCF_000485575.1 Poecilia formosa | reverse complement strand
TAATGACAGCGTATACATGTCTGAGCTAAGCGTATGAATATCTGACAACGTATGCTGATCTGACAGAACAGCGGAACACTTTAATACAGAGGGCAGAGCAGAAGGGCAGAAGTCAGAACATGGTGGAACACTCAATTATTACAGAGGAGGGCTGAGCTGGCATTTAGAACTACTTGCTGTTTTGGGCATTATATAGCTGGATTAACCAAACCACCGTTAGACATTGGATAAGTGTGGCCATTTAAAATGAAGCATACGGAAAATTTCAAAATAAAAGCCTTGACATTTTTCACATAAGGTAATTGCTCTTTTGGGCTTAATGTTACTGGTTTAAAAAAACACTGTTACACATTGAATTAGTGTGGTCATTTAAATTAAAGCTTACTGAAAGTTTCAAAATAAAAGCCTGCATATTCCTCTCACGTTAGTGCACCGCCTATGGAGGTGCAATAATATTAGCCTTTTTAATGTTTTTTTTCTCAGGATAGTTTAGCACAAACATTAGCATTTCACTGCCACCCACTAGCAACCCCTTACCCCTAACCCCTTACCCTAACCCTAGCATTAGCCTTTTCCCTAAAGTTAGCATTAGCTCATTTTCTTATTAATTAGACATGTTTAGTATACTGAATGGAGCCTTTATCCAGGTCACTCACCGTCCCCCACCAAAGAATTTGTAGGCTACTTTGCACTGACCATTATTTTATCATTAATATTACTATCACTATTCAAGATGTTTTGATTTTTATCCTTGTTTCTGTATTTATCATCAAAAATAATTTCCCAGAGAACAAAAAACTCATGGGAATAGAAATTATTTTCACAGGCGTCTATGAAAAATGCAATGAACATTCAAGTTAAAATTGGTAGGCCTAACAGCAGCCAATCAATGGAAAAAATATTCTTGTGCCATTTTCTAGTTATTAAATCTTGCACAAAATGACCAGATAAAAGATGTACAACATGCCAGTTTAAACTTTTAACTATTTGCAAACCGATTGAGCTCTGCAACATTAAAACATGGATAGAACTGTAACTACATTAATCATAGCTCTTCTGGTGGCGCGGCTCTGTGCTGTCTTCAGGAGAATGGGACATCAGAGTATCATCCATAAAAATTCGCCCACATGGCATTTATTGTTCAAACCAGAGCTGTCAGTGGAAAAACAAAAGTTCCAAGTCCTTTTGATGCCATACAAATATGAGACAGAAACATGGATTATATCTTTATATCAGGGGTCACCAACTCCAGTCCTCAAGGGCTACCATCCTGCAACTTTTAGATTCACCTCTGCTCCAAAATGTCTGAATTCTCTCACCAGTATTCATTCCTCTCTGCAATAGGCTGGAAACGAGCAGTTTATTTAATCCAGGTGTGTTTGAGCAGAGACGCATCTAAAAGTTACAGGATGGTAGCCCTCGAGGACTGGAGTTGGTGACCCCTGCTTTATATAGACCTGTCTATTGATTTATAGATTAATAGTTGTACTGGACAGAAATTACAAAAAACAAATATGGTTCTTGATCAAATCCTAATGAGTCAAATTGAAAGTGTCATGGAGTCGTCAGCCTCATGACATTAACACTGACATGAAAAATAATATTGAAGATATAAATATATCAAATCTAATTAAAAACATAAATAAGTGATAAGTTCTTTACTGTTATGGTCTGTAAGATATATTTATTCTCAGTATTAGATGTGGTCTTAACAAACCCATGGCACTTCAACAATATTATTTTACCTTTTATCTCGAAATCGTCTCTGTTTATTCTTGCCATACAGTCTCTGTATTAATTATTGCTCTAAAGGTCTTGCCATACCAGTTTATTCCTCTGTATTTACTTTAGTTTCTTAGTTTATTCTTGCATTTTCTTCTTCATTAATGTCCATTTAGTTTCCTTTGATTAGTATTATCCTCTCTTGGTTTATTGCTATGTCCACTTTAGTTTCTTTCCTGTTGCTAGATTTATTATATCGTTTACCATCGCTCACCATCTTCACTCATCACCTGCTGCTCCGTCTAATCGTCATGACGTGTTTCACATCATGTGTTGATTTTTTCACTGTTCAATGTCGGATTCTTTGTTTTTATGCCATAATTCACATATAGTTTGTTGCTCTGTTTTATGTCCCGCTTCTCCTGTTTCAGAGTTTTGCGCAATGTGCGCGTCTTTTTTTTTTTTTTACCCCCTAAAGTGCAGGGCGGTCGGGAAACGTGTCTATGGGGAAAAGGCAGACTGACATAAAGCTTTTAAGACAACGGAAACAATTTCTGCAGTCTGATTATTGAAATTTAAAAGTGCTGTGTTGTTCTATCACCCCCGTTTCATACCGGACCTTACAGCACCGATGTTAACGCTATAAAATGAACGCTCTCTATCGTGGTGTCACCATGGAGGGATTTCTTTATTTAAATGGGTTCATTTGTCAGAGGGATACACAGTGAGGGTATAGTGATTTTAGCTACCAGTAGCAGAAGAACAGAGCTGCGCCAAGAAGCTACAAACACTGAATAGAAGAAGAGCTGCCATTGATACAGTTGCAGCCAAGCATGGTTTAATGTTAAACAATACAGTTTTACCAAGTTGCTCAAAGTCTAAACTGACATTGTTGTGCATTTAAGGTGTAAAGTTTACCTTTGACCAAACGCCCCCCAAAGGAATCCCAGCGCCCCCCCTTTTGTAAAAATGTCCGCCAGCGCCCCCTGCCGTCCTCTGAACGCCCCCTGGGGGGCGGTACTGCCCACATTGAGAACCGCTATTATAACCAATCCTCTTTCCATCCATCAAGTTGGATATCATTTTGGCACAGCCAAGTGTAAAAGACAGACCAGACTACCCAAAATTTATCAAGCTTATTCTTAGTAAAATAACTGATTTTCTCAAGTGCAAAGTAGAACATCATTTGTGTGGTCCATTGTGAAATTCCACATAATGCCCTTTCTTCCAAGAGAGTGCAATGCAGCGTTTAGCTTCCAAAAAAGAGACATTGAGTAAGGATCTCAAGTTGTTTGGGATAACAAAGTATTCAGGATAAATATTCAAGATGCACATTTTAGGATTCAAAGGAACCTTTTTACCAATCATCTGACCAATCACAATCAATACATCCTTCCAAAAGGCCAACACTCGAGGACACCCCCACATACAATAAAATAAAGAACCTTTTTGGGAAGTACATTTAATGCAAGTGTCAGGAATATTAGGGTTAAAATGATGCAATTTAACTGGAGTGATGTATTGCCTAGTCAGCCATTTGTATTGTAATAATTTGGAATTTGTGTTAGCAGATTGTGTATGAATCGAAGTGAAGGCTTCTGACTACTCCTCACTCGACAAGCTCTCTCCCAAGTCCGTTTCCCATGCTTTTAGGAGGTAGGCCGAAGATTCTTTACATTTGTCAACAAACAAGGAATAAATTAGAGACACCTGTCCTCTGTCATATAGGTGACTTACAATAATGTCTTCTAGTGAAGACAAAGATGGTAGATCAAGATTATTTTGTTGCTTGGATAAAATGAAATTCCGAACTTGAAGATATTTATAGAAATGTTTAGTAGGAATGTCATGTTTGTTTTTAAGTTCTTTGAATGACATAAATACTCTCCCTATAAAAAGATCAGATACCTTAGCTAACCCCTTAGCACAGTGTTTTTCAACCACTGTTCCGCGGCACACTAGTGTGCCGTGAGTAATCGTCAGGTGTGCCGTGGAATTTCACCTATGGTACCGTATTTTCCGGACTATAAGCTTCTACTTTTTTCCTAAACTTTGAACCATGCGGATTGTAGCCCGGTGCGGCTTTTCTGTGTATTTTTCTTCAACCACCTGGGGGCTCTCTAGCAGGAAGTGAATCATTAGAAGTCAAAATTGTAAATCAAAGAAGAACGCGTTAATTTTCATTTAGAACAACCACATGCTAGCAGCAGGCACGACAGAGAAATGTTTTCAAACTCATATGATGCAGCTCTTAAGTTGAGGGCTGTCGATCTGGCACTACAGGAGGGACATAGAGCCGCTACATTTAAGCTCGGTGTGAACGAAATAATGGTTAGTAGTGTAATTTTCTTACCACTAGGTGGCAGGAGGTACAGAGCATTTACATTAAAACAAGAGAATTAGTGATGCATGAATGTTACAGGTAACTATCTATCTAGCATCTAGCAAGACTGTGACGACAGTCTTGCTAGAGACAGTGAAGCTCAGCAGTAGTTGGAAAGAACATGGCTCCATTTCCCACAACATAACTGTGTGAAATGAGCTTCTCAAGCCTGGCTACTATAAAAACAAAACCAGAGAGAGACTGAGAGCTGTTGAGGAAGAGCTTTGTCTTTCTTCAATTTCTGCCAGGAAATCAGCTGTTTTCATCCAAATATGCACAGGTTTCACACTAGA
>NW_006800931.1:57625-68194 GCF_000485575.1 Poecilia formosa | reverse complement strand
AGATTTTATTCTTTAAACCTTTAATGCATCGAAATGAGCAATCTGAACTATTTTTATTCACTGCAGACTGGAAACTTCCTCTTTCTTCAGGAAACCTGCTCTTCCTGTTCCATGACTCTCTTTCTGTCTGATTATGATTTTTTATGATTAAATAGAAAAAGTAGAATTAAAGCAAAGTTTGCAGGACACTATAACAACACACACAACCAGATTAATTTTTTTTACCGTCTGTTGGGTCTTGATGTCACCTGTGTAATCAGTTTTAAAGATAATTTTATTTATTGTTATTATTAAACTAAAATCTCCAGCATGGGGAAGTGGGATGAGCTCGACTTTTCTCAACAACATGTAACGTGCAATTTGAAATAAATGTAAAATGTGATAAAAATAAATTTTTTGTTTATTTGATTTCCATTCAAGACACTTTGATAAGAATGACTATATATATAATATAGGTGGCTACAGAGTATCTTTGTTTACATTTTTGGTTGGTGGTGTGCCTCGTGATTTTTTCAATTAAAACAGTGTACCTTGGCTCAAAAAAGGTTGAAAAACACTGCCTTAGCAGACCAGAGTTTAAAACCTGGGTCTGCTCTACCTGGACCAAAGTCCCTGTTTCCAAAAATGGGTGAGAACTGGGATAGCTGTTGCTTTTTTCCCAAATAATCAAGTACTTTTTGCCAGACAAGCATTGTATTTTTCAGAAAAGGGTTTTTTGTTTGTTTAATAAGCTTTTTCCTGTCTGATGAATACAAGTATAAGTTTATAGGAATAGAGATCAGCTGGGACTCCATTGTAACCCATGCTGGGGGCTCTCTGGAAATAAAATAAAACATAGCTGCCCTGATCTGAGCTGCCCAGAAATACCATAATAAATTAGGCAGATATAAAATGGACAGTCTCACTCTAGGACGCTTACTGTTCCAAATGAAGTTGGATAAAGTTTTATCTCCTTAAAGAAGGAGAGGGGAGGGAAAAGTGGAACTGATTGGAAAACGTATAAAAATTTTGGCAATATTTTCATTTTTATAATATTGACGCGGCCTATTAAGGAAATGGGTAGTCTGGACCATCTTTCTATTAATTGCATAACTGATTCTGTAAGGCAGTTATAATTAGTTGGAATGATATTGTTTATTGTAGGAGTAACTTTAACAGCTAGATAGGTAAATCCTTGTTTAGACATATGGAGTTGAAACTGGAGGATTGAGACGTTCTTTTTCTGATAGGTACAGTATTTCAGATTTAGCATCATTTACCTTATATCCTGAAAAAACTCCAAAAGACTTAATTAAATCAGTTATTGTGGACATGGTGTTACCCAACTTGGAGCAAAACAGGATTATGTTGTCTGCATACAAGGCTATACGATGTTCTAAGCTCCCTAATCTTATACTGGTTATATTATCATGTTTGCGAATTGCCATAGCTAAAGACTCGATGGCCAATGTGAACAACAGAGGAGAAAGGGGGCAGCCCTGCCTTGTCCCACGTTTCAATTTAAAGGGAGATGAAGTTAGACCATTGGTTAAGATTTCAGCTTGTGGGTTTGAGTAAAATTAGCTTTACCCAGCTAAGAAATTTCCCCCCTATACCAAAGCGTTCCATAACAGCAAACATATATTGCCATTCTATCCTGTCAAAGGCCTTCTCTGCGTCCAGCGACAGGATAGCGTTGTCTGGAACTTCAGATTTCTCAAAAATTACATTAAACACCCTTCTGATGTTGTGAAAACCCTGTCTTCCTTGTACAAAACCATTTTGATCAGGGTGGACCATCATGGGTAAAAGTAGCTCCAACTTCCTAACTAACACTTTACACAAAATTTTAACATCGTTATTAATAAGAGAAATTGGCCTATATGAGCTACATTGAGTTGCAGGTTTACCTGGCTTCAGGAGTAGGGAGATGATTGCTGTATTAAGTGAGGGAGGGAGAGATCCTTTACTAAAGGATTCTTGATACATGTCAAGCATAGGAGGCCCTGGGCTCTTACCACCTTTCAAACCGGATATAGCCTCAGATAATAATTGTGCATTGAGCTCAAAATTAAGTGATTTTAAGGATTCATTATCTAGGGGAGTAAATTCTAATGAATCCAAGAAATCAGTTTGTGCCTGGGGAGCTAGGTCTGAGTAGTCTGAGCTATACAATTTGTAGTAAAAATTTGAAAACCTGCTGTTTATTTCTTTTAGGTCAGATGTAAACACCCCTTCAGCTGTTTGAATTGAGTTTATTGCTTTATCTGTTTGTTCCTGTTTGATACGCCAAGCCAACAACTTACTAGCCTTTTCACCTTGTTCAAAATACGATTGTTTCAGTCTCATTAAACTTTTAATTGCTTTATTTGTAGATAGCATGTTGTATTTAGCTCTTAACCTAAGAAATTCTGTGTTTAGTTGGGTTGAATGATTATAAAATAGTTGTATTTCTATGCTTTTAATAGATTTTTCTAGTTGTTCCAATTCTTGTTTGTTAGTTTTATGCTTGAAGCTGGTAAAACTGATCACTTGGCCTCTTAAGAATGCCTTAAAGGCCACAGTAGCCGAGGTTTGGTTCAGTTCAAAATACATATCTATTTTTATTCCAATAAATTGTATGAAATCTGGGTCGCTAAGCCAAATTGATTGTAGACGCCACATAGATGAAAAGGAAAGATTAGGAACCTTAAGGCAGAATGACAACAGAGCATGATCAGATATAATACAACAATACAACTATTAGTAATGTGTGGAACTAGATCAGCTGAGACTAAATAGTAATCAATTCTTGAATATGTTTGTCAAGAATAGCATGAGAAAGAAAACTGATTAGGATGCATATTTCTCCATATGTCAACCAAATTGAGATCTTTCATAAAGAGCGTACAGTTAAAATCGCCTCCTATGATGTACCCTCCAGGAAGAGACACTACAGACAGAAACAGGTGTCTAAAAAAGCAGGGTTATCATTATTTGCCCCGTAAATATTGACCAAATTTAGTTTCACAGACAGAATCACATGTTGTACAATTAGATATCTGCCATATCGATCCTCAGTTACATTGATGAGCTGGAATGGCACCAAGCTGTGGATTAGTGTAATTACGCCCCTCGAGTGTGAGCTAAAGGAAGCAGAAAAAACCCGACCATGCCATCTTCTCCTCACTCTACAAACATCATCAGGGGTCAAATGAGTCTCCTGGAGGAAAACTATCTTAGCCTTTAATTGTTGAATCCTTTTCATCACCTGTTTCAGTTTGACAAGTTTATTCAGACCTCTTACATTCCAAGAGGTGAAGTGAAGGACAGAGGCCATCAGAAAAAAGGAAAAATTATTTCAGCCATGGTATGTGTATTTAAGAGTGAGCTGCAGAGGGAAAACATGTGTTCTTTGTGTTCTTTGGTGCCATCTGGTCAGCAATAACTAGTACAGTTGACTGAAGAAACGAGAAGCAAGATAGTACAGGTTGTTAATTTAATTTTTTAGAAGAAAATTGGAGAGGGCTCCACCGCACGTCCGTTCAGCACCACGACATGACTGGAAGTCCCTGATCTCGCTAGTTGTCTTCAGCACAAGATCAGTCTGACTAAAATGAATCATGTTATCTCAACATGATTAAATTTCATTAAAGTTAAGTTATTGAATTTCTTATTTATCCAACATGATTTTATCAAGTTTTCGTTTGAAACATGAAATTATTGTGTTAAAAGTACATGATATTCTTTTGTTAATGTAATAACCCCCTAAGTTCATTTTTTTGAGTGTACAAACAGAGATGGTGCCTACGGCTCTACAGACTCCCTGAACATGAGAATGAAGATCTGAAAGAGAAGGTTACAGCCATCTGTCACAAAAATGCATCTGATCTTGGATCAAAAGCACCTGAAGGAATCGACGTAGCTCATTGGCTGGGGAAACGGATCAACAGTAAGACCAGAGCAATCATCGTCCTGTTTGCTTACCGTTCAGTGAGGGACATCATCTGGAGAAGTGCAAAAAAAATAACATCTACCTGAGAGAGAACAAACTTTGTTTCGGCGAAGACCTTTCCAAGGAAGACAAGGATGCCAGGTCTGCTCTGTGGCTTATCATTGAACAGGCTCGCAAGGATGGGAAGAGGGCCTACTTTGTGGGTCGTAAAGCTTATGTGAATGGAAAGGAAATTTGAAGGGCTTCTGGAGAATAATGTTTTTTACTCACTTTACAAATGGTTTAGCTAATTTTGGTAGTGGCTTCAAATTTTATTTTAGGAGTCATCTTAAATGGGTGACGTTTTTTAAATTACTTTTCTTTAACTTTCAGAAAGCACGGAGCTATCTTTTTTATCTGTTAATGCAAGGGGTCTGCGTAATGATATAAAACATAAAGCATTTTTTCTTTTTTCCAAAGAGACGAGAGTAGATTTTGTTTTTCTTCAGGAATGCCATTCATGCTTACAGTGGTGGGAAGTAATGAAGTACAAGTACTTTGTTACTGTACTTAAGTACAATTTTCGTGTATCTGTACTTTACTTAAGTAGATTTAATAATGGGTACTTTCTACTTTTACTCTACTACATTTTACAGTAAGTATCTGTTCTTTCTACTTCACTACATTTCTACAAAACTGTCGCGCTACTCGTTACATCCAAGTCGCGTTGCTCTTTTTTTCCGTTAAAATGTGAAGTTCAGGGTCTTAAGGTGGCGCCGTGAAATCCAACCAATAACGTGACTTAGTGTCTGTTGTCACCCATCGCCTCCACCTTTACTCGCACTCGGAGCTCCAGACATGCGCAGTGGTTTCCTCTGAGCGGGAGAAGATGTCTGTCTTATTGTCAGTTATATAATAGCGCTGCATAAATCATAAGATATGGCGACATGTAAAATAAGCAACGCTTTGCTTTCAAGGATGGTGGGGGCTTAGTCCAACTTTTAGCGTCACTTCGAAGGAAAGCTTAAAGAAAGTTAAGCTCCGTGGACGTGATGCTAGCAAAGCTAACTGTACTGAGTCACATGTTGCATCAGCGATGAAAAAAAGTTGTCACTCATGGCTGAATTATTGTGTGGAGGTGTTGACTGAGGTGTCGCAAGTATGGGACAACGCTGTGACCAAAGTCTGCATTGATATGACATTCTTCTGGACGGATCTTTACTGATTAAATTTATTTCAGCTCTAAGTATTTAATATCTAGGTGTTTTATGGGAATGTGGATCTTTCAGATCAATTTGAGAACCAATTTTGATAGGTAAAACTTAATTTTATTGTGTCACGTTGCCCGGGGTGCTGGTCTTGACTTGGGTGGGGGAGGACATGTAGTCAAGACCACCTACCCAAGACCACCTTCTTTCCATCCCCTTTCTGTTGGATTTCTTTCAAAATAAAAGCCACTAATGGCAAAAAAAGTGAAGTTCATGCTATGTTAGGACAGGAGACAAGATGTTTCCATCCCTGAAATTATGATGCATAGAATCACATATCTAAGTCTAATTATGTTATAGAGTAAACACGAATAAAACATGCTTATCTGTGGCATTGTTCATTAAAATGGCACATTTCTGATGTATTAAAATTAAATACAATCGGTTCACTTAATGATATCGTATCAGAGATTAGGTATTGCATTCAGCAAGTACTTTTACTTTTAATACTTAAGTATTTTTAAAAGCCAGTACTTTTTTACTTTTACTTAAGTACAAATGTTAATGTGGTAGTTTTACTTTTACTTAAGTACAAATGTTAATGTGGTAGTTTTACTTTTACTTGAGTACATTTTTGTCTGTGTATTTGTACTTTTACTTAAGTACATTTGTTGAGTACTTTCTCCACCACTGCATGCTTAGAAGATGAATATTTTTGGAAGAATCAATGGGGCAAATATATATGGTTAGCACACGGTTCAAACAAATCAATATTAAAGATAACTTCAAAGGTAAAGTTTTAGATGCTACATCTAATAATAGAGGTCATTGGATTTTCATAGTGGTTGAATTTCACTCTTAAGAAAATAACATTTCAAGAATCAGAATTATAACCATAAATATTGCCCAGCAAAAAGATGTAAAAGAGCTGGAGGACACCATGTTTTTTCTTGGTACTAAGTTTCCATCAGCAAAGGTTATATTAGGGGGAGATTTTAATATGATCTTTTCCACTCAACTGGATAGACATCCCTCTAGATTTAGAAACGGACAACCATCTTATGGACTTCTCCAACTGGCTAAATTTATTAGACATTAGGAGACATCGTCATCCTACATACAGGGGCGACTGTGGCTCGTCTTGTGATCGGAAGGTTGCAGGTTCAATTCCAGCATCCTCCTGCCACATGTTGATGGGCCCCTGGGCAAGGCACTTAACCCTAAATTGCCTACTGATCTGCGTACACATTTATATGTACACTGATATGGTCCAACATAACAATGCTTATATAATACATAAAAACAAATCATTATTTCTTCATAAGTGGGTTGACAATAATATTAATTTGACAAATCAGTTACTTGACAGCAATGGTGAGTGGTATACTTATGAGCATTTTATGAACACCAATAACATAGAACTATCTCAAAAAGAATTTGAAATGGTCATTAAATCTGTTCCTCATAGTTTGCTCTGTTTAGCACAATCCAAACATCTAAACAATTTAAACCTTCATGACTTAATTTCAATTGAAGGAACTAATATAATGAATAAGAAATTTACAAACAGGTTTATCAGAACTCACTTACAAACTTTCTCCACTCCCATAAGTAAACATAGATGGGATTATCTGAGCAAAAAAATTGTGGAGTGCAATCTTTTTAGTGCCTCATAAATATAATTACTAACAGAATCAAATAATTTTTATTTAAGATTTTACATAGACATTATCCAGTTAAAAATAACATTTGTCGCTTCTCTCCAGATGTCAGCAACAACTGCTCTTTTTGTCAGTGTGAAGGTGAAAGTACTGAACATTTATTTGTGGAATGTTCTCACATTACAATATTTTGGTCGGGCTTGCAAAAACTCCTTACAGAAAAAATTGGAAAAAAATACAGTTTTATCAAATTTACATATTTTACTCATATTTAACAATTTAACTTTTTCTTCAGATGAAATATATATAGTGAATATTATTATAATCTTAGCAAAATATTATGTCCACAAGATGAAATGGAGTGAAAAAAAATCCCCTCTTTTAATAATTTTCAAGAAACTGACTTAAAAATGTATATTGCCTCTGTTGAAAAACTTAACTTTAATAATAAGAAGCTGGTAAAAACTTTAACTCTTCTCCAAAAATTTTACTTAATCTCATAAGCAGATCCCTCAGTTTTTTTTTTTTTGTTTGTTTTTGCTGTAATATATCCTTCTTCATTTTCATATGTATTTGAATATATTTGACACTTTTTGTTATGAAAACTATAACTGAAAAAGTACACAAAGTTTCATTTTACCAATGTAAATATATTTCTTTAACTTTTGTCTCTCTAGACTTTAATATCAACACCCCGAATGTCTGTAATTATTCTTTATTTGTTTTTATTATATTTTAATATTTGTCATTGAATTAACATCCATATGTATGTTCATGTTATTTGTTTGAAATAAAGTTATATAATTAAGAAAAGGTGTCTGTTCTATCCTTGAAGCTCTTCCGTCCTTCCTTTGAAAGTTTCTTTCTCAGTTCCAGATTCTTGATGTTTTTTTCCTAAACAGATGTAAAGTTCCATCTTTCTGACCTAATGCCTGCTTTTGTTTATTTTATTTTTTTTTAGCTATTTTTAATTATTGTAGTATACTTCAGACCTGTCTGGATTCTCTAAGTAGAGGACTGTTTAAATGGCAGCAAAGTTTGAGTTTTCACAAAAATAATTGTTGCCAGTAGGATTAAACTGGTTAAGAGGAATAGGTCTCAAACTAAAGATGAGCAAATCCAGATCCTCTAAAGAAAACAGGGGAATGACACTTTATCTATCCATCCATCCATCCATTATCTTTACACCCTTGTCCCTTATGGATGGATCAGTAATCTGATCTATCCATTTTCCTTTACACCTTTGTCTCTTAGTGGGGTTGAGAGGGGTACTGGTGCCTATCTCCAGCTAAAGTTCCGGGCGAGAGGCGGGGTACACCCTGGACAGGTCGCCAGTCTGTCACAGGCAATGACCCTTTATTCGGACCTACTATAGAAGCTTCAAATCACATGCCATCTTCTGCTTTATTTCTCCAGACTAAAATAAATACTATGATGCGTCCTTCTTAGAGTTCTCCAGACATTGGAATACACAAAATCACACACAAATTACTAACTTTTTTGTACTGTTGTAACCATTGAATCTTCCCTTCAGTTCAACTATTTAAGTGGAGACACTTTGTTGATGTTACCATAATGTTACCATTATGAAATAACTATTATCAAAGATTAATGTAATTTTCACAGGTGGCAGAGCGTTGTTGTTAGCAGCTGCTGAAAGTAACTAACTTCTAATGTAACCTAGTTACTTTCCAAATCAAGTAGTCAGCAATCTAACTTAGTTACTTTTTCAAGGAGTAATCAGTAATCTGATTAAAGTTACTTTTTCAAAGTAACTATGCCATCACTGCTTACGACCTAGAAGGGTAGAATGTTTACTAATGGTTACCAATTAACCCAATCATTTCCAGATACTACTAAACTTAACTCGTGTTTTACCAAACTTCTGAAGTTAGGTAAACTAGAACCTTAAAACGTACAGGGAACATTTTATTCCCAACTCTGGAATAAATCAGAGAGGCTTTACTCTCCCATAATTTCATAATTCTGTAATTAACTTGAAGATGTTTTTTATTTTTTTTTCCTATTTTTCATCTGGACACAACTTAAGCCGCTGACTCCCGCCCAGCCTTTATTTATAACTTTGAGATGAAATTAGATCAGAGGACACAGCGCACCATTTATTCTGCTGCTGAAACCAACATTTCTTTAGCTGTGTGAGATAGGTGGAGATGAGGTGAAAGCAGTGAAGTATAATTACTCTTTAAAAAGACAGGTTCCTGCACCCAAAGCCATCTGACAAGAAATCACACCTGTTCAAACTTTTAAAATCCGTGTTCAGTCAGATCGACTTTATATTTGAAAAGAATGCAATGAGATTCGCCTTTTTATTAGTATGTCACACAACATAACAGCAGTTCCAACGTTTAGAAGAAAGCATCAACAAGGTTTAAACACTAACATTATGTGTGAGAAAGTTTAACATTCCAGCATTAGAAAACATTCCCTTAGAGGTGATGGAAATCTACATACTGTTCTCCTATGCCACACAGCTGTCTGAGTGTTTCTATTCAAAATACAATGTCTTCTGGGGCGGCTAGAGTAAGCTTACAAAGGATATTAGTTGTCAGTACTGTTGACTACTATTGACTGATACTACTTTGTAATACAAATCAAAGGTTAATTTGACAATTAGTTTTGAACATGTATGTCAATTCTAAATTTGAAGAAACCTAGCGGGAAAGTCTGTTTTGGATAAGCTACAGACAATGATGAATAAAGGTTGCTGTTTTATTCACAACATGTAAATTTCTAGTTTGAGTCATTAGAGTGGATTCATACATGGTTAGAGTGATTAAGGTGGAAATGGGTCAGCTCGTTTGAACCAGTGCTATCCTATAAATGCATTGTGGCCAAAAGGCTACTGTCAGTCTGAATGGGCAAAGCGTCATGAATGACTGCACATGCACAACTCTCCTTGATTATGAGGAATTAGTTGTTCATTCCACTGATTAGACTGATAAAATTTTAGCACAAGTTCTCATAAGAACATTGTAAAGATTTTATTTTATGCTTTCAAGGTGAATTTATCAGCATGTATATTAATAGTTACAGCCGCCCCTGCAGTTTTTCAATTACAACTCTCCTTTAACGACACTGCAGTAAAGCGCTCCTGTGAAGTGCTTGTTAAGCATGAATTAGAGTCTTACTGTTGTTGTAAAGCCAGTTCTTCAGTGAAGAACTCAACAGAGAAAACAACAAAGAGACAAACTAAAGGACTGAAAGAATTTATCCAGACTGGAGGTTGGCAGGGAAGACTATTCCATTGATGTTAAAGTTTGCTTCTGTCCAGTTAGAGATTGCCAATATTTTAGACAGAGTAAAGTAACCCAATCAGTAACATAACAGAAATGTAACAAACACGTTTTTGTGAAGTGAGCTTGGATAGCAATCCTGCAAAACAAAACTTGGTGGAAAGAATTTTACAGTGACAAGTTTGCCTCAAATTTAAAATGTAAATGTAGTAAAATTGTTGGGGTTGTCAAGAGTAATGAATGTCACATATTTTCTAAAAAGCTATTGAAATGAAAAAATGATCTAAAACACTAGTTTTGATTACTTGTGACTTTATTGGATGTGACTTAAGGCTCTCTCGTACCCATCAAAAACTAATGGTACTACTTTGTGTCAAATTTTAATTAATCGAGTTTGATGGATTAAAATGCCACGCCCAAATCAAAATCGATGTTATCGCACACAAACATCTGTTTATTTACGTCATAAAATGCTTATCGCACACAAACACCTGTTAAATCTGCGTCATAAAATGCTTATCGTATAAAAACATATGTTTTGATTTAAATTAATT
>NW_006800931.1:26710-28534 GCF_000485575.1 Poecilia formosa | reverse complement strand
CCTTCAGGTGACAACAGGAAAAATCAATCCAACCTCACTGACCTCTGTAGAAGGTGTAAGAATCGTCCAGTAGGTCTTTGCTCTCAGACAGCTGTCCAGCAGAAGATGGCACAATTCATGTGTAGAAAGTGCAAATGTCCAAGTCAGCGTGGCTAAGAACAGCGGAGGCCTGATGCCGAAGCCACGCGATCCCACATCTCATCAGCTCCTCACATGGCCCTGAACCTGCAAAACCCGGCCCCTACGGTCCGTCAGACCACAGAAAGCAGAACTGCTAGAGTAAAACACAAAGTAAATTACGAAAATAAAAGTGTATGCCACCTTTTGCTCACATAATTATAAATTAAATGTCTTTTCTTTAGCTTGTGATGTAAATGAAGAGTTGGCTCAGATTTTTTTTTTGTTTTTGTTTCAGCCAGGCTCAGGGTCACTGGAGCTGCTCAGATAAGGTCCACTGCTTCAGTCTCTGAGCTCCAAGGAGAAAGAAAAATAGAAATGCGTTAAGATGATTCACCCTCAGATGTTTCAGAATTAACCGATTATGGAATCAACTCCTATCAAAATTAAACTCTCAAAGATCATTAAAAATGTAAACAAAATTTAGTATTTCAGCTACATACACTTTTCAGAAATTGGTTATTCAGATGCATATGTAAAATAATTAAGTTAATAGTGTCCAATTTTACACAAAAGCATCCTTGTGAAATTGCCACGCTTTAAGACAACTAGTTAAATTTCCTTAATAATTTAGGTCAAAAAGAGAACTGTAATCAAATATTCTTTATACCATTAATGAAAATATTACCATTATCCTGATATTTTCAAAACAGCTGAGTGTTGTATCTATGTATGGTTTTCTTTTTAGAATTTAAAAAGTTGTTCACATTTTATCTGAATTTTTCCACATGTCCCCTTAAGGGGCTCCGTAGAAGTTTATAGTACTTTTAACCAAATTTTCTCAATGATAACAATTACATCCAACTGTAACTTTATACAATTAAAATTAGAGGTGATGCAGGAAATTCATGAATATTTAAATAAACATGGCATAGATATTGATTGAAGCTATTCAATTTTAAATTACCAATTTTAATGTAGTAAGAGCTTCTATATAACTCTGTATTTCAGTCATGCAGGAAGGCACTGTATAAGAGCTCATTAAATAATCACACAATATACCAATGTCAAATGAATAAATTCATAATTAACCATATCTATACACCAACTAGGAACTAGAGTCTATTTCTTCTTCACCCCCTGTTGATATAATTTAAAAATTTGAAAGCAATTTTGCATGTTACTATTCTCCAAAACTAAAATATTCCAGGGTGTCAGAAGTTTTCCAAAACTTCTGTCTAAAATTCTAAATATTCTAAATGTAAAGATTTATCAGAAATGTTTTATGTTTATCATTTATCATTTTCCCCTTTTGTTTTATTATGTAAATAGAAAACAAACAAAATATTGTTCAGAGACTCTTTTTGTACATATGTCTAAAATGTTCAACTGAAACTGTACTGCAAAGGCCAAAAGTTTCATTATTTTAAAGAGTTCAGATCAGAATTTGGATTGCTTTCCTAAAAAGCAGTGTCATTGTTCTGTGTGAACCGACAAAAGAATAATTTGTCAATTTAGGCAAAGGAGCAAAAATGTAGACAAAGATTATGCAGTACTGTAAGATGTCTTTGCGTTTCAAATCAAATGTTTTGTTGGACTTGGATTCATGTATTAATTCAATCAAAATTTAAGGCACTGAAATGTTGTTAGCCAGTTTTTGTCCAATCAGTTTGTTTTTGCATAATCAATTATTATCATATCCACTTT
>NW_006800931.1:17217-26101 GCF_000485575.1 Poecilia formosa | reverse complement strand
TCATTAAGTTTAAATTTAACCCTGTCTACAGCTAAGCCGAATTTCAAAAACTTCAACCCATTAGATGTCACTTTATTTTGTTTATAATTTTACCTGTTATGTAATTTCATTCATCCTTCATACAGTTAATTTTACCATATGTGAATATAGTGAATTGTGCAGGATTAGTTTAGTTTCAATAAGTTTTCCCTCAGCATCATTTATTGCTTCCAGCCAATATTTCCCCAAAGGCTGTCTGCTTAACAGGTCGCCTCCAGGTATTCTAGCCCCTTTTTTTGTTTCTCATGTATTTTGATATTCGTCATCCTCTGGCAAATAAGTTATTAATGCTTCTATTTGCTCACCGAGCGCAATCCATGGCCCGATGCCCCACTTTGGATCATATTTTTCCTCTTCAAGTTCACCCTCCATCTGTTTAGGCTAAAATTTAGGCTCAAAAATCACCTCTTCTCTCTTTTCTCTTTTTTTTTTGCAGTTTTGCTCGCACTGCGGCAAGGAAATCAAACACAGCAGAAAATCAAACCCAGCAAACAAAATCAAAAACCTCCCACAGATTATAATTTCCCAATGTTGACCATGGTTTTAAAACACATTGCAATAAACAGATAAGAGTACATTTAAACACATAAAGTCTGCTCAGCGGCAGAAGCTTACACAGCTGACAGACACACACACAGCTGACAGACACACACACAGCTTTCAGATACACAGAAATGGATCCACGCTTTTCAGCTCCTATGATGTCCTCTTTTATCACTTATTTCACTTATTACTCTACAGAGGAACAGATCGCAATCAACCTTTATCTTATTCTCTTATCTTTTTTCCTATGGTGGACCCCTCTCAACACTTTTGTGTTTCTTGAGCAAGTCACAGATTGGCTAACGCGTTCTTTTCAGGGGGCAGCACTCCCCAAGGATAAAACCGACAAAACCTAGCCTTTACCTTCCCCACGTCCGGGAAAAGCCGGGGACGACCATCTCCCGCTGCAACCTAGTCAATCGACCTTTTACTTTGACTATTAACTCTAACTTTACTCCTATGAACTACCTGAAGGCCTTTAGACAGACCAATCAAAAGCAGTACGAACAACAGCTGACAATGAACAATGGCTGACAACTTAAGACAACTCAGTGACAAGCAGACAAACCTGGGAAACAGTACAGACAACAGCTGATAACTGAAATTTATACAGACCTGAGAAACAGTACAGTGGTGTATATTAAGGAACAAGTGTCCTTACCTTTTGTGTGGGCCCTACACCAGAGTACTGTTTCGGAAAGTCTGCACCTTAACGGCCAGTCCAATCTCTGCTCATGTGTCAACACAAAACCATCCTCTGCTACCAACTGTTGAGAACGAGAATCTCAATCGATGAATCATAATTTGTATTGACACACGGAGCATAAAATCAGCCAAGAAAAGCATTCAGACTTTACTTATTTTATTAACTTTCAGCGCTGAAAGGAGACGCTTTACCATTACATCCGAGAAGAGTTTCTAAAAAAGTCTGTGCAGCGTCTGAGGAGAAACAGGAGGGTAGCTGATTATATGGACTGAAGACACTCCCTGAAATCACACCATGTCTCTGTGGCCTGATAAGTTTCTGTTTCTCGTGAGAAATGGACCTTGGTGTCTAACAGAATCAAAAATGTAACTCTTTACTATGGGCCCTTTGTCTAACAGCATGTGACTCTTTCTCGGCCTTGGTAAAGCATCTCAACAGTCTCTAAAGAATTATGTGCTTCTTCAGTGTAGATACAGTGGTCTAACCATGATGTTTTGTGCCATGCTTCACTGATGTAAGTGTTGTTGTCAACAGGCAAGAGCTTTTTACAAGAGAGAATCAACTCATTAGTGGAACAAAACTGCTTTAAGTGATTGGTAAACAAGGATTTGCAATCTGTTATGTCAGCATTCATATCACCCACAATAATTAAACAAGTGGATGGATTGTCCTAGATAAATAACACAACATATGCTAGCCTGTTAAGATATTCATCTTCATTCTCTGGGCTTTCAAAAGGTGTATATATATATATTCAATATGGTGAAATATTTATTTCTAAAACTGAACTCGAGTCCTATAGCCCAATCAACGTCCAGTCTGATCACTTTAATCAGCTGATCATACCTTGATATATACAATGATATTTTGCTTCAGTATTTCTTTAAAGCACTTTTGTCATACGCTATGAAGAATTACGTACATTTTCGGAAAGTACATGAAAGGATTTTCAAATGGCAAAAAAAGAAAATCCTTGATTGAAATTCCAGAGTTGTTATCCACAGAGGAAGCTTTATGGAGAAGGGTGTGGCACTCTCTTTGTGACTGTTTACTGATGTGCTTGTGGTGTGACATATACTTAAGCAGGAAGGGTGTCGCTGTGTGGACTGTGTAGTGTGTGGATACAAATGTGAATACAAATGCCCCCATTACCGCATGTTGACAGTTCAGAGTCTTTAATCTATCAATAGGATTTACCAGGGTAAATACCAACATTTCACTGCTTGTTGACCATTACTCAATTCACCTATAACCACCACACTGCCAGCATGTTATAAGTATATCATTAATGCCTGTTTGTGCCTTTTGCCAGAATCTAGTAGTTGGAACCAAATGTATGCCAAATTAAAAATGGTTTGAACACAAAATAAATGAATACATATTTATTCTGTCTGCTATCTTGATACTACTTATCTCTGCTTGAGTTAAAATCAGTTATTTATTTACTATATCTTTGTAATGCATTTAGTCAGTGTAGAAATAAAATGTTAATGCACTTTGGTGTCTATGATGTGGGGGAAGCCAAATTTTCCAGCACTGTTTCTTTACTAAATAGGCCTCACTGTTACTTTTCTTTCTCTGTCCATCAGAAAATGAAACACCATGACTTTGTGCTAAAGGGAAGTCACATTTTCTCATAACTCATATAATCCAAGTATTTCCATAGAGTAGTTGTGGATAATGATGCTGTGGGCAGAAATCATCTCCAGTAACAGTCGGTCTTGCAGCAAATTTGTAGAGGCCTCTGACAGAAGCCTGCTGCTGTGTTGAATGCTAACAGTGTAGCTTCCAGACTGCAGAGACGATACTTCCCAGCAACATGTGCTGGATGACATCATCAAGCTCTACTAATCCACTTTAAACTCTGTCTGACTGCATGGTTAGAAAATTGGACAGAGAGATGTTGGAGTTGAGGATATGATCGACAGAAGAACTGATTTGAACCTCCTCCTTCCTTCTCTACTACTTGTTCCTACTCTGTATCCAGGAAGCCTCCTTTTCAACTCTGTCCTAGTTCAAGTATTATTTGAGCTTTTGAGATGCTAATCAGCTGCTTCCACCTTCCTAATTTTTTTTTTTTTTTACTTTTGGACAAAATTAAGAGTAAAAAGGCCAACAGCAAAACCAGAGACGAATTGTTCAAACATGCTGCTCCTACATGCTGCCACAATTCTAGAAAAAGGCTATTTAAAATGTAAAAGAATGTAATTAAATGAAGTGGATATTTTTGTTTGTTTGTTGTTGTTTTTTGGCAAAGCATCCCATCAGTTCTGTTCTGCTTTGCAGGAATCTCCATTAATCTTTGGGCTTTCACTGAACAAAGTGAATCAAGGATGTTGTGAATATGGGAAAGACTCAGCAAATACATTTCTCATATTCAAGCCTCAGGCAAGGCCTCAGGCTGAGGAGCAGTGGCAAAACTGCAGTGGTGGAACAGTTGCCGTCACTTCCTGTCTGCTTTCTTTGCACCCCCACCAACACGGAACCTCACATAGATTCCCAAATATTATCTAGCCTTTGAAATATACACACTGTTATTAAAAGGTATGCTGTTTTGTAGATCCAGAGTTGTGCAAAACAAAGGACAATAGGAAAAAATATGAAAGTTTTTTTTTTTTTTTTTGGTAGAAAGCAGTCTTAAACGAGTGAAGAAATACTTCAGCCTCTGTAACAGGACACACAGGGAGAGCAGTTAGTCAGCTGAATCAATATTAAAGCTTTACGCCTCAGGAGCAGAGGAAGGAGAAGAGAGCAGAGAGGCTTGCGGAAGGAGGAATGAGAAGATGGATGCAGAGCTTTTGGTGATTCATCATGAGCAGATCCCTTTCCTGGCTTGGATGACTTTTAAGGGCTCCCCTCTGCTCAGCTGCTTGGGAAAGCACAGCAGCTGTCAGAGCAGAGCTTCCAATCAACACTTCTCTTGTAAGGTGTGTGTGTGTGTGTGTGTGTGTGTGTGTGTGTGTGTGTGTGTGTGTGTGTGTGTGTGTGTGAGGGAGCAAGAGAGTCCCCTACATCCTCGTAGTCTCCACTCTCATGAAATCTGCTCACATCAGCATTTGTTATTGAAGCAGAAAAGTTTCATAAAGAACCTGAAATTGGTTGTTTAAAATGAGGATAACTTTAAGTTTCCCTGCAATGTTTTATTATTACCTTGTGTCAATGAAACATATCTATTTAACCTCCATCAGTAGAAATCCATTAACTGTGGCTTAACAATTCATTTCCTATCACTTACTTCCTGCCTGTAATTCACTGGATGTTGTTTCCCATCAGCAGCTTCTCAGATAATGAGCTGCTGCTCATATTGGCTGCAGTCCTGAAGTGACTCTGTACTCTATCTGAAAGCTTCTATATGTTCTGTTTCACACCATCAAACTGATGTTCATATCAAACAAGATCACCTCTTGCTTGATATGAATACAATTTTATCATTTTTCTTTTAATTTTTCTCTAAGATAGCCATCTATCTCAGTGATATGACTATTTGAGTGGTTTTAATTTGCAAAAGTGTGCTAAAGCAGCACATCTGACCTACTTGGTAGCCATCCACCACTGCAAGGATTTGTATAATTGCATATTTATGTTTATTCATTTTTCTCATATGCACACTGTCCTTAGAGGCAGAAAGTGGGAGATGACTGGTGTGTAGGCACTAAAAATTTGTTTAGAAAATACAGAATGCATCATGATGGGTTCCAGTTTCTTAACCCACATGTAGAACACCAGGAGAACAGGAATGAGATAAATAAAGTTTATTCCTTGGGTTAGGCACACGGGGTCGTGTGCACACTGAAGAGCAGCAAAGGAAGATGATGAGTTTGAGTTTATCAGAAATGGGAACTTCAAGAGAAATTAGACTGATCTTACTTGAGTTGAAGATTACTTCCACCAAGAAGAGGGGAAACTCTGGGTTCGTGGCTTCGGTTCTTTTGTGGGTGTTCTTAAGGTGATCCAGGTTCTAGAGAGGTCTAGACTGGGTAAATTCTGGATTGATAATGTGGATGCTGCAGTGGAGGGCAGACAGGTAGATCAGGCATGGAGGAAAACAGATGAGAGAGCTGATTGCCAGCTGGGAAATCCAGAAATGGGTTATGATTAATCTGCAGAGGCAAAGATGGGACTCGGGTAACCACTGGGTAACTGTCCACGGCATCACAAGGAAGGAAATCCAAAAAGCCAGGTCTAGAGTTTCACAGGGAAACTTCCAAGGCGTCACAAGGAATCACCTGAGAGGGAGAAGCAACAAAAATTGATTATTAATAGATCTTCTAAGGAAAGCACAGAGAGCTAGCTCAGAGGGTCTCAGAGTATCATTACTGGCAAACACACAGGGGCTGAAGTCTTCGTCTTCTTCTTCTTTCCTTTTTATGGCGGTTGGCAAACAACTTATAGGTGCATTACCACCACCTCAGGTGCTGAAGTGCTGGCAGTCTGCTCTTCTTTAGCTCCAGGATAATGAGATGATGAAACACAGGTTCGCTGGCAGAGTCAGCAGGCACACCCCTCCAGGTGTGCAGCCTCTTGTCACCATCCGGTGGATGAAGGGGGAAGCAGCAGCAAACAGAAAAAACCCACAAAGAAAAACCAAAAACCCCAGTTCCCAACAGAATGTTATAGTAATCTACAATTTTTTTTGAAGATTAGCTGATCAGATATTTTACATTATATTTTACTAATCAACTGCAAGGCTTTATGCCCCTAGTTGTACATTCTCTGATGAGACTGTTACAAACTCCTACTGGAGGATAAGACAGGCCCTGCAGGAAGTTGCATTGTTGTGGTCACATCATCGTTTGTAAATTTTGTGTGAACTTGCAATTTTCTCTACTCATTGCAACAAGTAGAAATCTGACAAACGTCTTCTTACATGTCAACTTTTAACGGGAATTTCATTGACTGATAAAAATGTCCGGGGTTTTAATTTGATTGGCATGATGCATGGAAACAACCAACCTTTTTTTATTGGACAACCTCCCTGAACTGTTGCCTGGTGGGGTATCAGACCAAATGGTGGTGAAGTGCGTTGAGCAGAGTGGAGATGGATGGAACTCAGTGGGTTGGACTGCAGCATTGCAGCTGATGCTTACAAAGCGTAAGTGTAGTTTTACAAATGAACCGCAAAATAAATTTCCTTCATGCCATTACAGTCGAAACAAATGGGTGTTGGAGTGCACTGTGCATCGGAGAGCCTGAGGCGATATGAGCTGTTTTTCATTACATCACCACACCAAAGCAATAACAGTTTGGTTGATAATATTTATCAGCATATGTTTCAGGATATTGTGCATCCCTTCAAACTATCAGGAGTGTAAACATAACTGTGTTGATAGTATGTTCAGAAAAAATTGAGTCACGGTACAACTTACCCCATGTGCGGTGTAAGTAGAGGATAGGTGGAGGTTCCTCCGCCCCCCAACTCGACTCCACCCTTCACTCACTTTCTCCTTCCCTAAATCTTTTTTCATGAACAAAAACGTTTACAATAATCTTTTTTTAGGGTGCCATGTCAACAACGTACAGCAATTTCAACTTTCTTGTTAGACCACGTTATGAAAAAAAATAAGCTTAAAAGAAATTGCAGCTTTGACCACAACTTTTTGAAAGAGGAATTGCAAAATCAGTAAATAGCACAGAAAAACACAGCCACATTCTGGAGGGACATGTAGCTACATGAAACACTGATTTTAAACACACACTTACAAATTTGTTTTGTGAAGTAAACATGTTTCCACCACAACTTACTTAAAAATCTGGAGAGATTCAGACGGACAAAGTTAGCGATTAAAAGGTTTATTGACATGCATGCATTAAAGTTCTTTGGTGTTCCGGCCCCGGCCGAGGACATCGACCTGGAATTGCGATAAGCTTGATGAATATTCCCGATGCTGATTAGGAATGTAATCCCCCATGAATGAGGGCTGAGGCCAGGGCTGAAGCCCGATATTAGACACAGAGAAAGCGGGAGGCAGGAGAGGTTACATGATTATGCAGAGCTTGTAGGTTGGGACTTGTGAAGCTGACATTACTCATAAATGATATAGATTTATGAGACAAAGCCTGACTAAGGATGCCGCGAGGTGTTATGCTGGTGGATAAAGGCCAGCAGGGGACGCCGCGAGGCGTTAAATGGTGGGTGCTGGTGGATGAAGGCCAGCAGGGGATGCCATGAGGCATGAAATGGAGGGATGCTGGTGGATGAAGGCCAGCTGATGAGAAGAAGGTGATGCTGTGGGGTGGTGTTTTAGCAAGATGTGAAGCTAGCTAAGCTGAGCTGTGCTGGTGTAAAAAGGGGGAAGAAAAGGGGATAGGAAGTTCCGGTGGTGCCATGTTCTGAGACGGTTACATTGGGTGGAGGCTCCCGTGAGATTGATGAATAATTGGCAAATTACATAACTTTATGGATACCCCCTTAAGAGAAACTGCAAATAAGAAGATGATGCCGACAAGAAACACCTCTGGTAAACAACAAAATGACCAAAAAGAGTCCAAAGAGAAGAAAGACTCGCAGCAGGCTAGCGCCGCAGCTAGCGAGAGAAGGAAAGCTAATGAAGCTAATGACATGATAACCGAAGTTCTGCGTGAGCTAAAGGAGTTGAGGAAAGAAAATCAGAATGGTTTTGCTGAAACGAAAGTCGCTCTAACAAGACTGGAAACATCAGAACGAGATTTGAAAGAGCACATGGACACGCTAGAGCAACGTCTGGAAGAAGCAGAAAATTGGACCGGCACGACGGAAGAAGTTAGCCAGAGAAACGAGAGAGTGCTTCGGAACATGCTGAGACGTGAGGCTTTACTTACTAACCAATGTGATGACCTCCAGAACCGTATGCGCCGTAACAATCTCAGAATCTATCAAGTCCCGGAGGGAAGCGAGAAACAAGACATGGTCGGCTTTGTAAAAGATATAATCAGAAACACGCTTCTGCTGCAGGAGGACTTAAGTATTGAACGGGCGCATCAAGCTCTGGGATCGAGGCCAGCTGACACAAACCCGCCGTGCGCTTCACAGACTACGCCGCAAAAGAAGCGGTGCTACAACGGGCATGGTCACAAAAACAAATCATCATCCAAGGGAAAAGAACATACTTTGATCAGGACTTCTCTCCGGAAGTCCAAAAGAAGAGAGTGAGACTGTAATCAAGCAACTTAAGGAAAAAGGAATACAGGCTAAATGTCGTTTTCCTGCACAACTTTCAAATTAGACACTACCTTCAAAAACACAAAGAAATAGACAAATTAAAAGAGAGTCCAACAGATTTTGAAAAATACTGGATTGATGTGGTTGAGAACCAAAAAGATCTTCAAAAGATTGTTTCAGCTCTATATCAGAGAATACGAGTTGACCAGGAAGAGACAACTCTAGACATCAAGAACAAATGGGAACTGAAACTAAACGTGGTGATAGTGTTAGGATCTGTGTTTTCTGTGTAGTTTCTGTCTGTCTAGTCCTGTTTTCCCCTGAGTCTGTCTTGATTGATCCCAGCTGTGTGTCGTTCCTGTGATTACCCTCCCAGTGTATTTAGTCCCACCTGTTGTCAGTGTTCTTTGTCGGATCGTCGTCGTGTCTCACCCTCGTTTCACGTCTGTGTCTGTTCC
>NW_006800931.1:8626-16323 GCF_000485575.1 Poecilia formosa | reverse complement strand
GCTTCTGCTGCAGGAGGACTTAAGTATTGAACGGGCGCATCAAGCTCTGGGATCGAGGCCAGCTGACACAAACCCGCCGTGCGCTTCACAGACTACGCCGCAAAAGAAGCGGTGCTACAACGGGCATGGTCACAAAAACAAATCATCATCCAAGGGAAAAGAACATACTTTGATCAGGACTTCTCTCCGGAAGTCCAAAAGAAGAGAGTGAGACTGTAATCAAGCAACTTAAGGAAAAAGGAATACAGGCTAAATGTCGTTTTCCTGCACAACTTTCAAATTAGACACTACCTTCAAAAACACAAAGAAATAGACAAATTAAAAGAGAGTCCAACAGATTTTGAAAAATACTGGATTGATGTGGTTGAGAACCAAAAAGATCTTCAAAAGATTGTTTCAGCTCTATATCAGAGAATACGAGTTGACCAGGAAGAGACAACTCTAGACATCAAGAACAAATGGGAACTGAAACTAAACGTGGTGATAGTGTTAGGATCTGTGTTTTCTGTGTAGTTTCTGTCTGTCTAGTCCTGTTTTCCCCTGAGTCTGTCTTGATTGATCCCAGCTGTGTGTCGTTCCTGTGATTACCCTCCCAGTGTATTTAGTCCCACCTGTTGTCAGTGTTCTTTGTCGGATCGTCGTCATGTCTCACCCTCGTTTCACGTCTGTGTCTGTTCCAGTGCTGCCTGAGATTTTCTGTTGTTCCTCCTGGTTTTTTTCATTAAATTATATTTCATCATGACTACCTGGGATTCCCGGCGTCTCTCTCACCACTCTCAACCACACACCATGACAGATAGAGGGCACAGAATGGGAAAAAAAACTTGGAATAATTGGCATAAATGTCTGAATAGTCCAAACTGGAGAGAGTTTAGTTGGAAAATAAGAATGATATTTTTAGGACACCTATAGTGATAGCCAGCTATAATAATAAGGCCAGTAATCTCTGCTGGCAGAAGTGCGGACAGATAGGAGATTTTTCCCATATTTTTTGGGAATGTCCAAAGGTGAAAGGTTACTGGGAGATGGTAAAAAGGGAAATAGGAATGATACTAAATTTGACTATGGACTGGGAAATCCATAAAGTGATCCTAGAAGAGGTAAATCTTCCAACGGAGGTCACTAAATATACGCTGAGAGTCCTGGTGTTGATTGCTCATAAGGTGATCACTGTGAACTGGCTGAAACCACATCCACCTACCTTGGAACAATGGGTTCAGAGGCTGAAGACTGTCAATCTGATGGAGGATATTACAGCAACTCTGAAGTTGCGGAAGGACATTTATAATAAAAGATGGACTCCTGTAAATCTATATCTGGAACAAAAAACTTGATTTTCTGTGACATTGTAAAGAGAGAGGGGAAGGTGGAGCTTTAGAAGAAATATGTTTGATGTCATATCTGTAATTGTGTTGCAATGTAAAGATGCATAAGAATGGATTATGTCGTTGTTTAAATAAAAGTTTAAAAAAAAGAAAAAGGGATAGGATAGAAATGAAGAGATAGCTGCCAGCTACTAGAACTAAGAGCCAGAGTTATGTTAGACTCACAAGATGACGGTTAGAGGATGCAGGCGAGAGATGAGGACATTCGTGAATGGAACCTGAAATGAGGGTGTGAAGGGCAGGGGGAAAAAATATACATGACATTTAATGGATGAGCGAGTGCTTAGTTTGAGGTTGACCAACCACCACCAGTCAGTGTGCACTGCTTACCTTACGTTGAGCTGCGAGTACGGAGGAAAGGTCTGGACGAATATATGGGGAGAATGCTGAGGACGACCACCGACTGAGCTGTTGGAGAGTCATTGAAGGAATGCTCTGTGCAACTGCAGATGTGGCAGCCCCTATTCTACAGGAGTGATCTGAGAAAAGGCTGGGAGGGAGGTTGCATGCAGCCAAAAGCACCCTCAGATGTTTGAGAAACCAGGTGGCAGACATGGGGGAGCCCTCAGGAGTAAGAAACAGGAGCTCGGGAGGGAGGTTTAGCTTGCTTCTTAAAAGAGCGAATTTGAACATGGCGAGGAAAGGGCAGTACGGGCCACTGACGTGTGCTAGCTACGACGATTGTTTTTTTTTTTTAATTAACTCAAGACCTGTAAAGAACCAGACACAAGACCAATGAGGTTTTTATGCCTTCCTTCCCAAAGGGAGAGATTCACAACCTCTAACCCGCTCGGGATCAAAGATTGGTGAGCTTGGGAATTGGCTTTTATTATGATAACCTTCTTCAGTTGAACAATGCTGAGATAAGAGAACAGATGGACCCCTTGAGTAGGAAATTACATTATAGATAAAGAAAGAACCTTAACCCTTGTGCATGCGAGGACTGAGGCAAATATACAGTTTTACGTGTGTGGGGTCGGTTGGACCCCACTTCTAAACACAAGGGCCAAAGAACAATTGATCAGAGCCAGCTAGGCAACCGAACATACTGTGATAAAACACTCGAATAAAATGATAAAACGATGATTAGTTTTACCCAACAACAATAGTGCATGCACCTTTTGACTTAGAATGTTTAAAGGATAAGCTGTAAAAATCGGGGTGAAACTCGAGGTCAGAAACTGCAAGATCTCTAGAGGGAACGAAAAGGTTATCGGGGTTGGTGAATTCACCGAGTCGAAAGAGCCCGTAGAAAGCTAGGAGGAATGAAAGTGAAAGGAGGTACTTGAGATAAGGAGAAAGGGGGTTAGGCGGAGGGCAATGAGCAGGTTTTTAAGAATAGGGAGAGTGATGGGTTTTTGGCTATCTGGGAGAGCGGGACGCTATTTAGAGATACCTTTCAGAAGAAGCTTTATAGCATGGTTGGAAAAAAGACTTTGAGGAGGGGAGGACTGGTGAAGCCGGGAAAAGAAATTGACGCTGGCTACGAGGCTGCGAATATTAGAGGGCTTAATATGGCGATGAGAGCCAGGATCGTGTTAACGTAATAGAGGGATCTTGTGAGAAGAGCAGAATTTAGTGAACTTGAGCCAGGCGAAAGAATAGGATTTGAACATGGAGGGGTTAGATCATTTTTGATATAAAATTTGGCTGACTGCAGCAGGGGTAACAGGGAAGGGGAAACTAGTTCAGGGAGAGACTCTCGAAGGAAGGAACTGGAGTCGGGACAGGGTCAGCTGCAGGGCATAGGTGTTAGAAGATCTGGAATTGAAGGTGAGACAGAGCGTCAGAAATAATATTAGAATGGCCTGGGACATGTCGCGCAAGGAGCATGAAATTATTAATCACAGATTGCCAAGTGATACGACGTAGAAAAGGCATCATGGATTTAGACAAGGAGCGACCTTTATTAATAGCTTCCATGACTGCTGCGTTGTCACAGAAGGCGATGATGTGCTTATATGCCCACAGGCTTCTCCAGACGCAGCATGTAGCTGCAATGGGGATGATTTCATAGAAAGCTGAGGACTTGGTCTGAGGGGAGGAAGGGGGCCATTTCTCAACGAACCATCTCCCCTGAAAAAAGCCCCCGTAACTGGCGGATGGGGCAGCGTCTGTGTAGAACTGAATGGAAACGGCGGAGAGAATGACGTCATCGTAAAAGAAAGAGATGCCGTTCAAGTGGTTAAGCACTTCAAACCAAAAAGAGATGTCAGAGCAACAGCCTTCATCTAAAGTAACCTGATCGAACAAGGAAGGGACGGAATTAGCTAAATTGAGCAGCCTGGAAATGAAGGAACACCCTTGTGGAATGATACGCATGGCAAAATTGAGATGCCCGAGCAGTGATAAAAGCTGGCGCTTAGAGAGCGGGGGATGAGAGGTGAGCCTGAGAGATCTGTCAAATGCAAGCTAATCTGTCAGCCGGCAGAGAAGCTAGCATCTTCTCAGAATCGAGGGTAATGCCGAGAAATTCTAGCCTTTTAGACGGACCGACAGTTTTTTTGTTGGAGAGGGGAACACTGACGCAGTGAAAGAGATCTTTCAGTGTCTGGAGCGAGTTAGGGAGGGAAGAGGGGGGATCAATGAGCAGAAAATCATCGAGGAGATGAAGCAAGGAGGGAAGTTTAGAAACGTTAAGGAGAACCCAGCAGAGAGCTTCAGACAACATGTTGAAAAGATGGGGACTGCTCCTGCATTCGAAAGTCAGACGCATAGAAAAATAGTATTTAGCATCCCATTTAGCACCTTGTAGGTGCCACTGAGAGGGATGTATGAGCATAATATTAAAAGCGTCTATAATGTTGGCTTTAGCCAGCCAAGCACCCCACCCGGCAGTTTTAATAAGCGAAATAGCATGATCGATGGTGGTGTAGAAGAGCAAAAAGGGTGGCTTCGGAATAAGGCTATTAATATTCGAGTGGGGACCGGAGTGGGGCGCAGAAAGATCTAAGATCAGGAGTTTTTTTTAATCACTGTCTTTTTATTGAGTTCTTTCCTTTTATGTATACAGTTTGTGAATACAAAGATGTGTTTATCCAACACAGATACAAAATAATATACAGAAAATTAATCCCTACAAAGTAATCCCATTTAGCCCATCCAGGTCACTACCCAGTAGATCCACTAACTACATTCCTATCCCTGACAGAAGTGGAACATATTTTAATAAAATGAATTAACTTAATTAATCTGGAGCCTTATTGTATGTTTTGAAATGAGTCAAAGGGCCCCCATGTTTTTTTTTCAAATTTACTGATTTAGTGTTGAAGAGAGCATGTAATTATTTCCAGTCTCAAACATGACATAAGGTCATATAACCACTGCTTGTGAGTTGGAGGAGCAGCACCTTTCCACCTGGTCAGAACTGTACGACTCGCTAACAGTGAACAAAATGCCAGTGCCTGCCGTTTAAAGGCTGGTAAAGGCAACCCCTCACCATTGAAGCCAAAAAGAGCCAAAAGAGGGCTAGGTGTTACTGTCACTCTGGCCAGCCTGGACATCGTATGGAAAACATCTGTCCAGAACTGACCAAGAGCGGGGCAGGACCAGTACATATGAACCAGTGTGGCCACAGCAGTTTTGCATTTGTCGCAGTATGGGGTGATTTCTGGATAGAAACAAGATAGTTTGCTTTTGGAGAGATGGACACTATGTACTATTTTGAACTGAATGAGACAATTGTGTGCACACATTGCACGCCAGATGCTGTATTTACCAGTTTAAGTATAGAGGCCCATGTCTCATCCAGTATAGCCATATTCCTCCCATGAGGTTTTAAGTTTAGGTGAGGAGGTCTCTTTCATAGTCAACATTTTATTATAAAGCCACGAAACCAGACCTTTACAAGTCGGGTTTAATAATAGAATGGTTTCTAACAGTGAATACTCTGGCAGAGAAACTGAGCCTGAAAGGTGAGACTGAAGAAAGTTTCTGGCTTGCAAATATCTAAAAAAAAAAGGGATTTAGGTAAACCATATTTATTGCTAAGTTCCTCAAAGGATGCCAAATTCTTCTCAATGAAAAGGTCCTTAAAATGAGTAAGCCCCCTCAGGTGCCACTTTAGGAACACCCCATCCTGAACAGACGGTTTAAAAAATGGTTAAGTGACTTAAGAGAGAAAATCGTGGAGTTTATCAGGCGTTTTGTACCGGAATATTTGCGAGTTGCGACGCCGAGAGGGTTGACACGGTAGAAGGGAAATGGGGGAAAGTGAAAGGGGCTGATCGCATAGCCTTTGGACACTTCTTTCAGTAATAGCTGGGAAACGACGGCTGGTTCGTGAAGCGCAGACTGAAGATTGGGAATGATGAGGGAGGAAACAATGGCCCCTGAGAAAGGCCAGTAATGAGAAAATTAACGAAAGGATGATCAGGGTGGGATTGTAAAAGAACTGCTAATTCAGGGACATGGATAGGAGTAGAGAGGTAGGGGGAACTAAGTCTTGAAACCTCAACGGTTTTTGCTGGGAAGCAGGTGGCAGGGGCAGATTGATTTTGGGTGAGCTTCTCTGCAAAGACTACATAAGTGAAGGAAAGCACAAGAGGGGAATGAACAGATGCTTTCATTAAAATCTTTGCAGATGGGCATATTATTAATGAAGGGAAAGAAATTCAATCCAGACTTTAAGTAAGTTTAGGGTCTGGTTCGGAGAGTATGAAGTTAAATTTTTTTCCCCAATTATTCAATGAAAAGAAAACTAACCTCAGTTAAGTAAAATAAAATTGAAATCAAAACTTTTGGAATTGTAATGATTTATTTTTTTAAACAAGTTTTGTTTAAAAAACTTCTGTAGCCCCTGGTTAAAAGCAATGCTCTTAAGGCCCTTTAATATTTACAAAATATTTACAAGGTTGGTTGTATGTACACAGAAAATATAAGTGAGAAACTAGTATTATTGTTTTTGTAAAGTTTTGATCCGAGTGATTATATACATCGGGGAGTGGTTACTGTTGTGAGTAGCATGAGAAAAACTGAGAAAAACAGAAAGCCGAAGCTTTTCTGAACGTGACTTGTGTACTTATTAAAGACTGTATTGAATTTCCTATCTATGAAGTAGTTTAGGTCAATGAGGGACAAGTGAACTCAACATAGAAAAAAAGAGAATGGAACAATGGGATGATGTGAAGAAGAAGGGAGAAGAACGCGGGAGACGACAAGGAAGAAGCTTATGGAGACCGCTGCTAATGCGTGCCGAGGTTGAGGTGGGAGCAAGAACTGGACTGTTTTGTGCACGTTCTGCACAAGTAAACTTGCACCCAGTGGGTAGGATACCTGCAAAAGTGTTTTGTAGTGAAGAACTGCGGAGGAGAACTGCGGCTGATCCGAGGTGGCTAGAGGAACATGTCAACATGGTGACGCTAGCTTTAGCATGATTGAGGAGGAGTCCTGCAACTCGTGTGTCGGAGTTCTAAAAGAAATTGAACTCGCAAAGCAACCTTGATGGAGAGGACATCGGCTGAGCGAGCACGTCTGAGTCAGTTTTATTGCTTATACGGGGAGAAGAGGATTGTCGTAACGACGTCGTACCCTAACTTCATCAGGCCTGCAACGCAAACTTTAACCGGTACAGGACAGTGTGTGTGTGAGTGAGAGTATGGGCCCATGTGTGATATTGTATTAAAACTGTAAATTCCGGAAAATGTATGGAGTACTGTTAGTGACTAAAGTTGAATTTTGGTTATACTAAAACAACAGTTCAAGAAGGGTTTTCATAAAAACGATTTATTTTTCCAAGTTCTGATTAAAAGAAACCATTCGGTTAGCTGGTTGTCTGGAGTTATTTATGTTACTTTAAACGTATGTATGGTGATTGGATGAGTAAGGATTTACTCAACATAGGTAAACCTGCGTGGTATCTACCAGAACTTAACGAACCCAAATAGCCACCCCACCAGTGAGTATAAGTTCTCGTCCCAGTTAATAGCGGACAGAGCAGTGGGGTGCTACACTTCTTTAAATTAAATAACTAATTTTTGTCTCATGAACTTAAAAAGTTATTTGCCAAGCAAACTTTTATTTGCACACATCAGAAATCTTTTGCTGCGATTTTTAGCCCTGCCCACAACGTCATGTGAGAAACACAAGCAAAACTTTGAGTCACAAACAAAAACTTAGAATAGCAAGAAAAGATTTCTGACATGCACAAATAAGTTTGTTTTGCAAATAATTTTTTCACTTCATGAGACAAAAATGTGTGATTTTAATTTTAAAAAAAGTTTTTTTAAGCAAAACTCAGTAGGCTTTTCTCATGGTGACATGCATTAACAATTATTATTATTCAGTCACATTGTGAGGAGATTTTCATTCTTT
>NW_006800931.1:6405-8091 GCF_000485575.1 Poecilia formosa | reverse complement strand
TCCCTTCTTCCCTCATTCGTGAATATGATCCCCAGATACTTAAACTCCTCCACTTGAGGCAGGATGACCCCCCTGACCCAGAGAAGGCACTCTACCCTTTTCCGGCTCAAGACCATGGCCTTGGATTTGGAGGCACTAAGTCTCATCCCGGCCGCTTCACATTCGGCCGCGAACCGCTCCAGCGAGAGCTGCAGATCACGATCTGATGAAGCCAACAGGACCACATCATCCGCAAAAAGCAGAGATGCGATCCTAAGGCCACCAAAACAGATCCCCTCAACACCTCGGCTGCGCCTAGAAATTCAGAATCGAAACAGAAATTCAGAAACAGAATCGGTGACAAAGGGTAGCCTTGGCGGAGTCCAACTCTCACCGGAAACGAGCCCGACTTACTGCCGCCAATGCGGACCAGACTCTGACACCGGTCATACAGGGACCTGACAGCCTGTATCAAAGGGCCCGGTACCCCATACTCCCGGAGAACCCCCCATAAGACCCCACATCAGGCGCTATACGATCACATCTTAAAACAAAAAGAAAATGAATTCTGAGTGCTGGTGGAGCCTGTCGGACCACTTGCATGCAGACCACATTGTGAAGAGATTTTCATTCTTTATCGTACTAGGTGACCAACAACCAAGTAAGAAGAGTTACATGTGCGGTGAGGTTAACAGCTGGTGAGGCACTGACTTGATCATAATTAGATTTACAAATACAGAACCCCTGCATGTTATTGTTTACATAAGGAAATTTTGAGCATGCGGACTACGCTTGAGGGCAAAAAGACTATTATTCTACATGTGATGCTTAGCCGCGCTGCCGCCGTAGAATAATTCTACTAACTCAAGCAAACTTGGACATGTAGATATTAATTTCGTACTGTGCTCCACAGCAAAGGGAGAAACCATTAAAGTATAATTCAAAACCACTTCTTTTTCGCTCTCTGTATCAGCGAAGCTACTGTATGGCTAACTCGCTGTTACTCTCTCTTACTCTGAAGTTGTGGAGTCTTAATGTCTGGGATCATGAGCGCCCCCAGCGATGAGGCAAGAGAACTGCCTCAAGTCTGTTCTCTGCCATTTATGATCGCTCCTCAGCACACGAAACATGTTACACACACAGTTGGTGACAATAAAAACACTGTACATTAAATACATGAGCTAAATTATAGAAAATCAGTTCATACATTAAATGTTTTTCAGCCATTTCATTGGCGACGGGCAGACAGGAGAAGCATGCTCTCATAGAATGGCAGCCAGTGCAGTTAGCGAGAGGTTGCGCAATCCCAGGTGAGGCTCAGCTCATTGCTACCTCACCGGCTTCGCTTCTGAGCATTTGAATAGGAAAATGCGAAAATCCAGCGATTTTGAAGAAAACATAATCAGAATTGGTTAAGCTAAATGAAAACTAGTTACTTTATAATACAAACCACAAAATCACGAGGTGAAAATAGCAATATAAATGATTTTACCATTATATATTATTTTTCATGACAACAGGTGAGGCTCTGCCCCCCCCCCCCTTTCCGCACGTCACTGATTTTCTATCTATCTATCTATCTATGTATATATATATCAGTGGCGTGTGGTCAGGGGAGGCAGAGCCTCACCTATCGTCATGGAAAAATAATATATAATAAAATCATTTATATTGCTATTTTCACCCTGTGGTTTGTACTATAAAGTA
>NW_006800931.1:483-6207 GCF_000485575.1 Poecilia formosa | reverse complement strand
TCCTGTCTGTACGCCAGCAATAAAATGGCTAAAAAACATTTAATATATGGACTGATTTTCCATAATTTAGCTTATGTATATAATGTACAGTGTTGTTTTTGTCACCAGCTGTGTGTATCGTGTTTTGTGTGCGGAGGAGCGATCAGAAACAGCAGAGAACAGACTCGAGGTGAGGCAGGCTGTTCTCTTGCCTCATGGCAGGGAGCGCTCATGATCCCAGATATTGTGACTCCACAACTGCAGAGTAAGACACAGTGAACTAACCATGGAGCTAGCCATACAGTAAATAAGCAAAGTACAGCGATATATTTGTTTTCTCTTCTCTTCCGACGTCAACATGAAAGACTACATTTCTACACTTAAACAGTTTTCTAAAGTTGTTTTTCAATTGAAGCAGGAGATAATAACTAAAGGAAGAGCAACACCGGAGCTGAAAGTTTTGCTTCGAGACAGTTTGATGATTCTCAAACGGAGTAGATAAGACATGCCGAAGATAGACTTGGCTTTGGATGAACGGATATTTTTGTGCAGAATTAGCGGTGCATGGATTTCATTGATAAGTAAAGGTAAGCCAGCAATAAGATGTTTTTTAGGTTTTTTTTATGAAATGTGCGTTTTGTGGGCTACAGTTTGGATGTCCAAGTAATTCAGTAAAGTAAAAGCGGTAGCTAATCTAGTTTTTTTAGTGTTAAATCCTAAAACATGTTGGCAGTTGCTATGGCAACGAGTCTGCGTTTAGCGTGGCGAATACCTCTTTCCCTTTGCTGTGGATGATAGCACGAAATCAATACCTACATTTCTAAGTTTCACTGAGTTAACGGGGCTATGGATGGCATGTAAAAGATTTGTCTTTTTGCCCCCCAGAGTTGTATGCCTGCACGAAATTTCTGTACGTCAAATAACATACATAGTGTCTATATAGTCGTAAGTCAGTGCCTCACCAGCAATGAACCTCACCGCACGTCACTAATATATATATATAGCCGTGTGCTATCAAACGGCAACTGCTATCACAACTTGAGATTGACGAGGTACAACACAAATGCTACGGCAAGGGGGAGGAGCCTGGATGTCAGGACAGGGGAGAGTTAACTACAACTACCCGCCCAGAGACTGGGTATAAAGCCCCAGTAATGAACAAACCATCAGAGCTGAACGAGGCAGCAACTGACCTGAGAGAGAGAATCATGGCCTGAATGAACACCAGACAACCCTGACGCCAATTACAACGGTTGAGTGAAGTACCATCTGAAAGTCTAATTGAAGATGTGAATGCAGCATTGAGAACGATCCCTACCAACACCATAACAGAAACCAATGAGCTGATATACAACTCAGCATCAGTGATCCTTGAGATGCTTGGCTATAAGAGCATCCATAAAAAGATGGTTTGAGGCTAAGATCAAGATAACAAGGAGGGAAGTGAGCCAACTGTCAGAGCTCCAAAGGGGTGCAATGAAAAGATCAGTACCTAAGAAGTACAGCCAGATGCCCATACCTGAAGCACTCGAAACTGCCAAACAAAGACTCCAAGCCTTGGCAAGCCGCCTACAGAGATACACAAGAGAGAATGAATCCAGGAGGATTAACCGGCTCTTCTCACCCAACCAGCTAAAGTGTACTCTCAATGGCAGGGTACTAACAACAGAGCAGACCCACCAAGGCTGGAGACTGAACAATACTGGAAAGGCATATGGGAAAGGGAGGCGTCCCACAACAGCAATGCACAGTGGCTAACCTCCCTACGAGAGGACCACAGCAACCTCCCTGAACAAGCCCCGGTAACCCTCACTGTGGCTGATGTCCAAGAAAGAGTCTCAGGTATGAAAAACTGGACAGCACCAGGACCTGACATGATCCATGCCTACTGGCTGAAGAAACTCACTACCCTCCATGAGCAGCTCAACTGAAACAGATGCTACAAAACGGGACTCACCCTGAATGGCTAACTGAAGGGCGCACAATCCTGATACAGAAGGATCCCTCAAAGGGTTCAGATCCATCCACTGTGCACCACTGTGGTCTTCACCTTCCACTGTGGTCTTCACCTTCCAGGTTGTTTCCAGTTCCTCTCTGATGCCCTGGTATTTCTCCAGTTTCTCGTGCTCCTTTTACCTGATGTTGTAATCACATCCACCACAATTGCTTTCCTCTGTTGTTATCCACAATGTCCAGTTATGGGTTCTCAACGTGGGCGGTACCACCCACGTTGAGAACTGCTAGTCTAAGTATTTCAGAAACTGCTGATCTACTGGGATTTTCACAGACAATCACAGGATTCACAGAGAATGGTCCAAAAATGAGAAAATATCCAGTGAGCAGCAGTTCTGTGGGAGCAAATGCCTTGTTGATGCCAGAGGTCAGAGGAGAATCACCAGATTAGAACAGCAACAGTAACTCAAATAACCACTCGTTACAACCGAGGTATGCAGAAGAGCATCTCTGAACACACAACACGTCAAACCTTGAAGAGGATGGGCTACAGCAGCAGAAGACCACACCTGGCGCCACTTCTGTCAGCTAAGAACGGGAAACAAATCCTGCAATTCACACAGGCACACCAAAATTGGACAATAGAAAATTGGAAAAACGTTGCCTAGTCTGAGGCGTCTCGATTTCTGCTGCAACATTCGGATGGTAGGGTCAGGATTTGGTGTCAACATAACAGCATGGATCCATCCTACCTTGTATAAATGGTTCAGGTTGGTGGTGGTGCAGTGATGTGGGGATATTTTTCTGGCACATTTTAGGTCCATTAGTACCAATTGAGCATCGTGTCAACGCCACAGCCTGCCTGAGTATTGTTGCTGACCATGTCCATCCCTTTATGACCACAGTATACCCATCTTCTGATAGCTTCTTCCATCAGGATAACGCACCATGTCAATAAGCCTGAATCATCTCAGACTGGTTTCTTGAACACAACAATGAGTTCAATGAAGTCGAATTGCCTCCACAGTCACCAGATCTCAATCAAATAATAGAGCACCTTTGGGATGTGGTGGAACTGGAGATTTGCATCATGGATGTGCAGCCGACAAATCTGCAGCAACTGTGTGATGCTATCTTGTCAATATGGACCAGACTCTCTGAGGAATGTTTCCTATACCTTGTTGAATCTATGCCACAGAGGATTAATGCAGTTCTTGAAGCAAAAGTGGGTCCAACCCCGTACTAGCGAGGTGTACCTAATAAAGTGGGTGGTGAGTGTATTTTTCTTATCAGCAGCAGAAAGCTTTTGGCTGAGATGCTACCAAATATTTGTACCTCCTTTTTTTCTGAGTTGTTTCATCTGAGCTAAACCTCTTACCTTCCTGACACCATTTGGCATAATTCCTCATATTTACCAACATATTTATGACACTGTGACGTCTTTTTCTTTCACTCCTCCCCCACCATCAGTCTTCTCTGGCCTTTCTCCACCTCCATGTTTGTTTAGGTGTGAGTTTTCCACCCCAGCAGACAGATGTGGAGGTGCTAACCGTCTCCATTTTCACACCCATCCGCTCTCATCTGTCAGGCCCTCGGATGACAGTGTGAGGCTCCGCACACCCAGAGGCCTGAGGGCATTCAACAGGGCATTCAACAGAGGGCATTCAACAAGGCAAGTGAATCACACTTTGATTCAGTTAGGCTGGTTTCCTCAGCTTAAGCATGAGGGGTGATTGAAGTTGAAATACAAATTATTAATCATTTTAAAAGAGAAGATTATGGTTTTGAATATATGCAGTAAACTGCTTTACTTTCTCCCCTTAANTTAAGCAAATAGATTCAAAATTGATTTTAATGGTGTGATTTCTTAAATTGCAGAAAGAATGTTGGGAGATTAGAATGGGAGAGTGAACATACAGTCTTTGTGTAAAATTGAAAATTCAACAATTGCAAAGGATCAAGAACTGGATAAAAATTGAGGGAAAGCCCTACAAGGAAGAAAACCATCCAGTTAAAACTGTCAAAGCACAGTTTTAATGACAGGCATGGAATGACAGGCATGGAAACTTGAAGGGAAATCTGACTCTGGACTAAATGAGTGAGAGAATGCAGGGTGATTATTGAAGTAGGGAGCTCGGGTCTCCACAGAGTCCTTGCTGCAAGCAATGGATCTTCCCTTGCAAACTCACTGAAAAAGTACAATACATACAGTTAGTTGGCATGACTTATTGAAAATTTTAACCACCTTTTTTTTTTAGCTTACCCTCAACTCATAGTGATGAAATGGATTCAGTTTTTTTAAGTTGGCAAACCTCCTACATGTCAATCATTTAGTGACCAGGATTGAGACTTCCCTGTTATTTCCTGTGTTATGGTAGCTAAATGGTAAATGGACTGAACTTATATAGCGCTTTTCCAGTCATTTTTGACCACTCAAAGCGCTTTACACTAGAGTCACATTCACCCATTTGTACTGACAAATGGGTGAATGTCAGTACATTCACCCATTTGAATGTACTGACATTCAAATGGGTCATATTGGCGTGTAAATGTCACACATTTACACGCCAATATGCAGATCGGTAGGCAATTTGGGGTTAAGTCCCTTGCCCAAGGGCCAGTGGTGGAGAAAGTACTAAAAAAATGTACTTAAGTAAAAGTACAAATACACAGACAAAAATGTACTCAAGTAAAAGTGAAAGTACCACATTAACATTTCACTTAAGTAAAAGTAAAAAAGTACTGGCTTTTAAAAATACTTAAGTATTAAAAGTAAAAGTACTTGCTGAATAATACCTAATCGCTAATATCATTAAGTGTACCGATCGTATTTAATTTTAATACATCAGTAATGTGCCATTTTAATGAACAATGCCACAGATAAAGCATGTTTTTATTGTGTTTACTCTGTAACATAGTTTAGACTTAGATATGTGATTCTATGCATCATAATTTCAGGGATGGAAACATCTTGTCTCCTGTCCTAACATAGCATGAACTTCACTTTTTTGCCACTAGTGGCATTTATTTTGAAAGAAATCCAACTGAAAGGGTAGGCAGGGGAGGACATGGAGTCAAGGAGCCACGTAGCAGAGTTGTAATCTAGACCAGTGGTCCCCAACCCCCGGTCCGTGGACCGGTACCGGTCCGTGGACCAATTGGTACCGGGCTGCGCAAGAAATAATTAAATATTTCCGTTTTATGTATTATTTGAGTCTGGAGGATCTTTTATTTTGAAAATCCTTTAACCGGATTCTCTCAGTTACTTGCGTGCCAACATTGAGCCCACAAGCAGCAAAATGAGTAAGAAACGGATCAGGTGTCTTTGGAAAGTTTCTTAGCAAAGGGGAAAAGGCCTAGAGAAGAGACAGGAGGATGGATTTATCCCGGACAGGTAGGTGAGTCAAACATTACAAGCCGCTCTGTGTAACATGCGGCGATCGGCTCACTAATTAGGCAATGAAGCTTCAAACTGCTTTGCCACTAGAGACCCAGCAGGCTGTGGAAATAAGCAACACTTCGGGTGTTATTGTCTCCCATCACTCCCAGATGGGACCGTCTCGTTGCAGAGAAACAAGCTCAGGGCTCCCGTTAGTCTTTATCGTGAGTTAAAATTTTCACAAAAGTAAAATGCTCGTTTTAGTGGCGCATCTGTATCTTATTTTGAAGGGATATGTAAATGTTACCATAGCGACCAGAGTCAGAGAGCGTTTGGGCAGTGGTCGAGAGGAGATGAGTAGAGCTTGTGAGTCTTAAGTCTGGTTTAGACGGCAAGATTTAAGAATTGTCGGC
>NW_006800931.1:0-282 GCF_000485575.1 Poecilia formosa | reverse complement strand
AGTATCAATTCAAACTCTTCATTCTGTTTTCCTTTCATCTCCTGTCATCCCTAAAAAAATAACGCCCTGGGGGGTTGCCAATATTGCCAATGTCAGAAACCGCAACTGTCTGCACCATTAAACACAGCAATTAATGGTATACAACGCTCAACTATGAACAATGTCCAAGGCACAATAAGCAAGAAGTAACCAAGCAGAAGGAGATGACTGCTCTCATCCTCCCTCCTGCTGCAACGTCTGCCACCATGACATGTGACGAAAACAAACAGCAATGAGCATGCT
>NW_006800930.1:39448-45894 GCF_000485575.1 Poecilia formosa | reverse complement strand
AGGCAGCCTAGTTCTGCACTAGTGACATGCTAGGGGGCTAACCACCCGTCCCTTAAAATACAGAACCGTCCCGCATTTGGCTGTTAAATGAACCGATTGAACCGATACGGGTCACGATTTGTTCTGTATTTCTATAAATGTCTGATAGACACTAACTCACATATCAACACTAATTGTAACAATGACCAAAATAAAACACAGGAAATATTAAGTTCAGCTAAATTGTCGTGGTGGGAGCTAAAGGACCCCAGAACGCTACGGACCGACGCTGCCGTCACAGTTGCCTAGAGACGGACACTATGCAGCCACGGTGAGCCGCTATCAACCAGCTTCATTTTAAAACCGGGGTGTCCAAAGTCGGTCCTGGAGGCCTAGAGGCCAGGTGCTACAGGTGTTACATGTGTTACAGGATCTACAGGTGCCACAGGTGCTACAGGTGTTACAGGTGTTACAGGTGTTATACCGAGAAATGCAGGCCTGCAGAGAATTGCATCTCCTGTAGCAGGAGCACGCATCGCTCTAAACTCTCGCATATTGATGAGAAAACGGACTGAAATATGACCGAAGAGGAAACTTTTGAAGATATTCGTAACATTATCACGTTTCTTAACCATACCAGCCCTAAAACGGTGGGTTTTATTTCACAGATTATCTGAAATAAATACGTATTTTACACCTTTGAGACACATGAGTCGAACGTTTTTCAGTCAGTGTCTGATGAAAATGTTTTCCACAGATGGTTTGAAATCCCCGCTTTGTACTTTAACACCATAATAGCTTAAAGCATCATAAAACACAGGCCCATTATGGAGAACATTTTATATAATCCTGAACGGTCTAGTCTATTAATGTATGAGGGGATGCATTTTAATTTCTGAACCTGCCAATATTTGCATCCCCTGTCTGTTGTCCTGTTGATATGAAACTTATAGCAGAAGCTCAGAGAACAAGTGTCATTATGTAGAAAAGGTGAAATCCATCTTAACTCTATATTTCTTCAAGCTAGGAGAGGGATGCATATTTTGGCACAGCAAATGTTAAGCTGCTGATATCTGCATGTCCTGTTTTTCAGCTCAAAACTGTGGTACAGATATGAAAGTCCCTCTGGTAGCTCAGAGGATGCGAGTCATTGTCTAGAACATGTCATATATCACATTACTATCCAAAATCTCCAAATTGCATTTTCTGCCAAGGGACATTTGGAGGCAGCTGGTGACCTTCCTCACCTGCCACTGGACTATTTGATCTTATGCATTAATTATTTCACAACACAGTAAGAAATATTCACAAAGAATCCACTTTACTCAAATCTAACTCTTTAAGTAGTTCACATTCATCAATATGTTCTTGACACAATGATGGTGGAACCACTTATTGCTGTCTGACCCTTTGTTGTGACATTATGAATTCATAAGATCAAATAAAAACAGGGCAGCTCATAAATTGCTGTGTCAAAAAATGTATCCCCTGCTAACTCAGCCAAATATAGAGTTAAGAGGGATTTCACCATTTCTACATAATCAGAGTAGTTTTCTGAACTGCTGGTATGAGTTTCACATCAATAGGATAACATTTGAGGAAAATATATAGGGCATGCAGATTTCAGCAGGCTGTTAATTTGCTTTGCCATAAAATGCATCCACCTGCTAACATGGAGAAATGAAGAGTTAAGAGGAATTTCACCTTTTCTACTTAATGACACTTGTTCTCTGAGCTTCTGCTACAAGTTTCATATCAACAGGACAACAGACAGGGGATGCAAATATTGCCAGGCTCAGAAATTAAAATGCATCCCCTCCTACATTAACAGACTAGACAGTTCAGGATGATATTAAATGTTCTCCATAATGGGCCTGTGTTTTATGATGCTTTAAGCTATTATGGTGTTAAAAGAAAAAGCAGGGATTTCAAACCATCTGTGGAAAACATTTTCATCAGACACTGACTGAAAAACGTTCGACTCATGTGACTCAAAGGTGTAAAAACCGTATTTATTTCAGTTAATCTGTGAAATAAAACCCACCGTTTTAGGGCTGGTATGGTTAAGAAACGTGATAATGTTACGAATATCTTCAAAACTTTCCTCTTTGGTCATATTTCAGTCTGTTTTCTCATCAATATGCGAGAGTTTAGGGATGCGCGCTCCTGCTACAGGTGATGCAATTCTCTGTAGGCCTGTGTTTCTCGGTATAACACCTGTAACACCTGTAACACCTGGCCTCCATTATAGTGCTGCACTTTTAGCTGCTGTATAGGATCATAGTTTTCATCTACTAGATCAGGATCTGCAACCTGGATCTCTGGAGACACAAGTGGCTCTTTGGCTCACTTGATATATCAAATAATGAAATATTGCTCTGTTTTTGTTTCATTATTTTTAAGTGTCCCCGTGAAAAAACACTGACTATCCTGACCCGTGTGGTAAATTTGGTCGAGAACCAGCCTCCAAGCCTAACTATTTATTTCTATGAATATTTTAGTAATACTCTTTACAGTAACAGTTTTCACATTACTTTTATACTTTTGGCTGTCTGAGGACACATTTTGATTATTACTTTAGATGTTATGATCAGTACTCAGTATTTGAACAGTTTACCAAATACTTTTTACACTTTGCTTAAACTTGTTTAAGGTGTGCTACTCTGATTGGAGTACAATTTTGGAGTACTCTAAGTATGAATTATTATTATGTATGGATCACTTTTTTTAAAACTTTTTAATCAGATTTTCCAGTGCAAGTCACATCACATACATCACACATCATACATATAGTACATTTTACAAGCTGCTTGTATAGCCTCATATATTGTGCTCCATAAAAGGCTTTGCTTGTCCACAGTCAGGAGAGAGAAAAAAAAAGGAGGAAAAGAAAAAAAGGAAACACGTGAAAATCTCCTATTTACCAATCCTAATCTCCCTTAGCTACGATTTAAAATGAGTGTTTGAATTGGGGACCATTTTTCTAAGAAGTCACTTTTCATCTGTAGTTTTGCTGTAATTTGTTCCATGTAGTACACCTCCCTCACTCTATTCTTCCACTGAGAGACTGTTGGGGACTGAGGTTTCAGCCATGAAACTGTGATCATTTTCTTTGCGAGAACAAGTAGACATAAGACATAGAACTTACTGTGATCTTTAATTAGATTCTGGAATATACCTAGTATTATTAAAGATGGTTCTAATGGGATTGTAATGCCCAGGCATGTTGCAATTTCCCTATGTATTCCTTTCCAATAGGTTGTTATTTTTGGGCAGTCCTAAAATATATGGGTGAAATCTCCAATCAGTCCACAACCCCTCCAACATTTGTCTGAGGTGTGGCCAAATCTAGATGTGAGAAGAGGGGTCCTGAAGAATCTCATTTTGATTTTCCATTCAAATTCTCTTAATGTTGGGCTATTCGATAATTTATGTCCCTCTTGAAACATTTCCTCCCAGTCCTCATCTTTGATTATGACATTCATTTCTAACTCCCATTTTCCCTTAATATCTTTTGTATCAGCTATGGCTTCCTCTTGAAGTATTTTGTAGGTATGTGATATGAACCTGGTGGTTATATTTCCATTCATCACCGAGAGTAGAAAATGCTCCATATTGGAGGGAGGCATCTGTAAGGCTCTCCATTCCTCATGTTTATGTAAGTAGTGTCTCATTTGTAGGTATTTGTAAAAGTCGTGGGTTGGGAGATTGTATTTCTGTTGAAGTTGTTGAAAGGACATTAGACTGCCATTTTCAAACATTTGATCTACTAAAGTTAATCCCTTTTCAACCCAGTTATGTAATCCAGATGTAGGAGGAAATTCTGAATTATGGTTGATTCGTATAACTCTACATAAGGAGTGAGGTAGATTTAGCATCTTTTTGATCTTTGCCCATGTCAATAGGGTGAACTTGGACCACTCGTTATTAATTTTATTCTTTGGCCATGTGTTTTGGTTAACAAATGGGATAGTATCAAGGAATATGTCTTGGCAATCGCCTTGTTCCATCCTGTACCAAATTGTATCTTCATCTTGGCGTATCCATGCTAATAATGACCTTGTTTGGGCAGCCCAATAATATTTTTTTAAGATTTGGTATATTTAGTCCCCCAAGCTCTTTTGGACACATAAGAGTTTTCAGTCTAATTCTTGGTCGTTTGTTTTGCCAAATAAATTTTGAGAGCTATTTGTTTAGTATATTAAATATGGGTATGGGTACTTTTATAGGCAAGGTTTGAAAAAGAAAGAGGAGTCTTGGAAGAATGTTCATTCTAATGGTTTCAATCCTTCCTACAAGTGATAGAGGTAGAATGTTCCATCTCAAAAAGTCTGTCTTGATCTCATCCATTAGTTTTCCATAATTGGCTTTAAAAAGTTGTGTTACTTGAGGAGTTATAAAAATTCCCAGGTATCTGAATCCCTAGTTGGATATTTTAAATTTGAATCTATCTGTTAAATTTGTTGGCAAATGACCATGTATTACCATCGTTTCAGATTTGGATTGATTGATTTGGTAGCCCGAAAGTTTACCATACTCTTCTATAGTCTCCATGAGTGAGGGAACAGACATCACCGGATCACTTATATAAGTCAAAATATCATCAGCAAAAAGTGAAATCTTATGTTCTGTAGTATTTTTGTCTCTAATGCCTTTAATATCCTTGTTCATTCTAATTGCTGCTGCCAGAGGTTCAATGTTTATTGCGAAGAGTAAGGGACTAAGACAGTCTCCTTGGCGGACCCCTCTTTCAAGCATAAAGAAGTCAGAAGTCATCCATTAACCCTAACTCGTGATTTAGGATTTGCGTATATTATTTTTATCCATTCCACAAATTGTGGATGAAAGCCCATATCCAATAGGGTGTTATGTAAAAAGTGCCAGCTAACTGTATCAAATGCTTTTTGTGCATCAAAACTGATTAGTATAGATTCCTGATTGGTTCCTTTGGCTTGTGTTATAACATTCAAGGTTCTCCTTATATTATTAGCAATATGCCGGTTTGGGATAAATCCCGTTTGGTCCGGGTGAATTAATTTTTAAATATGTTTCTGTATCCTTTTAGCTAAAATACTGGTCAGTAGTTTTAGGTCTGTGCATAACAAACTAATTGGCCTATATCCTTCACAGATTGTTGCATCTTTCCCTTCTTTATGAATAACTGAAATGATGGCCTAAGACCAGGAATTTGAGAGTTTGCCTTTTTTAAGTGCATAGTTAAAGACTTTGGTTAGTGTTGGAACTAGTGTGTCTTTGAAATATTTATAAAATTCTCCTGGGAGTCCATCAGTCCCAGGGGACTTATTGTTTTTCAATTTATTAATTGCCTCTTGTACTTCTGTCTCTCTTATATCTGAAATCATATCACCCGCTTCCTCATCAGATAGAGTGGGGAGCATTAGCTCCCCACTCTATCTGATGAGGAGGGAGTGTCCTTACTTAGGTTTAACTGCAGGGTAACTGGGGCATGGTCACTCAATGTGATTGATTCAATGCTACAGTCGATTATTTTATAAAAGTATTTTTGAGGAATGCAGAAGAAATCTATCCTTGAATAACTATTGTGAACTTTAGAAAAGAAAGTAAAGTCCTTTTTGCTTGGGTTTTTAAATCTCCATGGATCCCCCAGTCCCAGTTCAGTTATCATATTATTGAGTATTTTTGTTTTCCTGCTTTGTCCCCCCGTTTCTGCTGGTGTTCTGTCTAATTTACCATCATTTACTGCATTAAAATCTCCTCCAACTATTACTATGCCTTTAGCATTTTCTGCAATAATATTAGCTATTTCTTTAAAAAAGGATTCATCACATTCATTAGGGGCATAAAGATTCATTATAGACATCTCCTCCTCCCCCATCCGACCCAGTACCAAGACATATCTCCCCATCTTATCCTGAATGACTTTCTCAGTGGAAAATGCCAATGACTTGTTAAATAAAATAGTGACTCCTCTCTTGTTTCCATATGATGCACTATATGTTTGATTTACCCAGTCCCGTCTTAATTTCTTATGTTCCAACTCATTTAAATGGGTTTCCTGTAGTAGGGCAATGGAGCACTGCATCTTTTTTAGTTGACTGAGAATTTTTTTCCTCTTTATTGGGTGGTTTAGACCATGGACATTATATGTTACAATAGTTAGATTTTCCATATGTATCTTATAATTATGAGTACCTTCTTCATATAACTATTTCTGTAGGTGTCAGTGCTATTATGGAGTACACGATGTGGTTGCACATTTGTTAGACTAGTTAAAGTAACATTTACAAGTTTTAGAACGTATTTGAACTTAATGATGAACAGGCTTCCAAACAATGAACTAAGCACCCATACGACCTTAACACTGGTCTCCATGGAAACGAGGGGGGGGGCGACAAAAGCCCCTCGTCTGAACACTCCGTGTAATAGCAGTCCGACAGCAGAAGTCTGCTCCCCGGTTTGCCTTCCCAAAAAAAAAATATATATAT
>NW_006800930.1:31089-38475 GCF_000485575.1 Poecilia formosa | reverse complement strand
ATAGTACCCCCAAGACTTTAAAACTATTTTCACCCCTGGATATAGGCCAATTAGTTTGTTATGCACAGACCTAAAACTGCTGACCAGTATTTTAGCTAAAAGGATACAGAATCATATTAAAAAACTAATTCACGCGGACCAGACGGGATTTATCCCAAACTGACATAGTGCTAATAACATAAGGAGAACCCTGAATGTTATAACACAAGCCAAAGGAACCAATCAAGAATCCATACCAATTAGTTTTGATGCACAAAAAGCATTTGATACAGTTAGCTGGCACTTTTTATATAACACTCTATTAGCTATGGGGTTTCATCCACAATTTGTGGAATGGATAAAAATAATATACACAAATTCTAAACCACGAGTTAGGGCTAATGGATGTTACTCCGACTTCTTCATGCTTGAAAGAGGATGTTGAGAATTTGTTTTGATTTTACCAGGATTTACTTGGGACTTATTGTTTCTAACATTGTAGTCTAATACAGGTGACTATTTGAGTTGCAGTTATTTGGTTAGCATTTTTTAAGTTGGTGTCTGGTTCAGGGCGGACTGTTTGTGCACCTTTGCCAGGGTGGATTGCATGTCCCATGGTCCTTTGTAACAAGTGAAGGAGGAGCCTGGAGTTTTGATGAAGAAGTGTGTGTCTCCCTCCGAAAATGAGCCGTTAGCATGTTAGTTGAGTTCCGACTCTCTGTCATGTATTAGTACGTATGATTCGTTCATTCTTATTCCACTAAAGTTCATCTAAAAGTCCACCCGATTCTTTTTTGTCATTGAATCATACAACAGAGGGGTCCGCCAAGAAGACTGTCTTACTCTTTGATTGTCCCTTACTCTTTGCAATAAACATCGAACCCCTGGCAGCAGCAATTAGAATGAACAAGCATATTAAAGGCATTAGAGACAAAAATAGTACAGAACACAAGATTTCACTTTTTGCTAATGATATTTTGACTTATATAAGAAATATATAAGTCTTTAGAGGTACATCTGGTGATGTCTGTTCCCTCACTCATGGAGACTATAGAAGAGTATGGTAAACTTTCGGGTTACCAAATCAACCAATCTAAATCGTAAGCGATGGTAATACATAGTCACTTACCCACAATTTTAACAGATCGATTCAAATTTAAAATATCCAACCAGGGATTCAGATATTTGGGAATTTTCATAACTCCTAATGTACCACATCTTTTTAAAGCCAATTATGGGAAACTAATGGATGAGATCAAGACAGACTTTTTGAGATGGAACATTCTACCTCTCTCACTTGTAGGAAGGATTGAAACCATTAGAATGAACATTCTTCCAAGACTCCTCTTCTACCTATAAAAATACACATGTCCATATCTAATATACTAAATAAATGGCTCTCAAAATTTATTTGGCAAAACAAACGCCCAAGAATTAGATTGAAAACTCTTATGTGTCCAAAAGAACTTGGTGGACTAAATATACCAAATCTTAAAAATACTATTGGGCTGGCCAATAATAGCATGGATATGCCAAAATGAAGATACAATTTGGTATAAGATGGAACAAGATGATTGCCAAGACATATTCCTTGATACTGTCCCATTTCTTAACCAAAACACGTGGCCAAAGAATAAAATTAATAATGAATGGGTTAAGTTTACCCTGTTGACATGGGCAAAGATCAAAAAGATGCTAAATCTACCTAACTCCTTATGTAGAGTTATATGACTCAACCATAACTCTGAATTTCTTCCTACATCTGGATTACATAACTGGGCTGAAAAAGGATTAATATTAATAGATCAAATGTTTGAAAACAGAAGACAAACAAAGCCTCTTACAGAGGCTTGTCCATAAACAAATATTATATGTATGATGTATGTAATGTGACTTGCACTGGAAAATCAGAATAAAAAAGTAAAAAAAAAAAAAAAAGGACAGTGCTATCCTCCTCGAGTTAGAAAAAAAGAATAATTGAGTCAGAGTGGTACTCCAAACATTGGAATCTGAGACTTTACGGTGTGCCAGAGGCTGTTTCAAAAGAAGACGTTAAGAAAGAAACCATCAGGATCTGTCAGGCCATTTTTCCAGAAGGAAAACATAAGTTGCCTGATGTGATTGATACTGTTCACCACATAGAGAAAATGAAAAAGAATGACAACGGACCAAGAGGAATCATCCTCCAGTTCTCTTTCTGAACATATGTTGGGATAACGAAGCCATAAAAAAGCAACACCTTCTTATACAGCGCCATCTTTGCTTTATAGAAGATCTTTGTCCAGCGGATTAGAAAGCTAGAGTGGCACTTTGGTCAGTGATCGAGACGTAGAGAAAAGAGGGGAAGATTGCCTACTACCAAGCCCAGATTTTAGCCTGGGCTTACCGGAACTCCAGTCCAGCGCCCTGGCGCTTTTGTAGTCTGAAAGATGCTTTATATTTTTGTGAATGAATAAGGTCAGAATGACTTAATTTTATCACTGGCTAGGAAGATTTTGGTGTTGTTGTTGAAAAACTGTCTGATTTATTCTGGCAAACGTTCATCATAAATGTTTGATTATTATTGGTCCAAGTTGGAGAGGAGCATCAGGGAGTAATTTCTCACGATGATGGACAACAGAATAGATGACAGCAAGAATGAAAAAAAGAGCACAACAAGGAGGTAATAAAGAAAATATTCAAGCTAACAGGTTTTTTTTTAAACTTCATATTGGACATGGAACAGAATCATTGTCCCGTTGTCAGCGAGGGCGAATCTAATCCAGGCCATGAATGCAGCAAAACATGTCTACAGTCAAAAGATCCGAGGCTTCTTTCATGATGCCAGCAACACCAGACAACTGTGGCAGGGCATCCAATCTGTAACTGATTATAAAACTACATCTTCATCCTACCATGATGACATTAGTTTCCTTATTGAGCTCAACAGCTTCTTTGGAAGATTTGAAGCCCTAAATAAAACCCTTGCAAGGAAAGCTACGCCTCACCTCAGGCTCAAAACATCTGCTGTGCGAAAATCCCTGGGAAAGGTCAACATACGAAAAGCTGCAGATCCTGACAACATTCCAGCAAGGCTGATCAGAGAGTGTGCAGACCAGCCCATGTGCTCTGGTATCAGGCCATTGTCCCCTCATGTTTTATGTCAGCTATTATTATTCCAGTGTCCAAGAAACCAACCATCACATGTCTTAATGACTTTCGACCCGTTCCATTAACATCTATCATCATGAAGTGCTTCGAGAAAGTAGAAAGTAGTTCAGGATCACATAATCTTTATACTGCCCATTCCAGTATATACTGCCATATTTCACCCGTTCCAGTTTTCTTACAAACCTAATCGCTTGACTGAAGATGCCATCTCCACCGCTCTTCATCTGAGCCTGGTACACCTGGAGAAAAGAAACATCCATGTACGTTTTTGGATTTCAGGAATATGATCATTCCTCAGGATCTGGTATGCAAACTGGTCCCCCTGGGCTTCAACACTCCACTGTGCAACTGGCTGCTGGACTTCCTCGCTGACAGAACTCAGTCTGTCCGTGTGGGTAATAACACCTCCAATCTCATTTCTTTAAACACTGGCTCCACACAGGGCTGTGTCTTGAGCCCCCTGCTGTTTACCCTGATGATCCACGATTGTCGTCCCAGGTTTAACACCAATCACATCATGAAATAAGCAGACGACACAACAATTGTGGGACTCATTCAGGACAACAATGAAGTGAATTACAGAAAATAAGTATAACATCTTGTGGACTGGTGCAGAATAAACAACCTGCTCCTGAACGTCGACAAGACAAAAGAGATCATTGTCGACTTCAGGAGGTCACAACCCAACCACACACCACTCCTCATTGACGACATAGCAGTGGAGATCGTCAGCAGCACTAAGTTCCTGGGGGTTCACATTACAGACAACCTTGGCTGGACACTTCACATCACTTCCCTGGTGCCTGCACTTTCTGAGATGAATGAGAAGAGCCTCCCTCCTGCCTCCCATCCTTTCCACCTTCTACAGAGGAACCATTGAGAGCCTGTTGACCAGCAGCATCTCCATCTGGTCTGGGAGCTGCAAGGCCTCAGAATGGAAATCTCTGCGAAGAGTGGTGTAGAGAGCAGAGAGGATAATTGGGACTCCACTCCCTCCTATCCAGAACATTGCACACAGACGCTGCTTAGCCAGAGAAAACCAGATCCTCTCTGACTCCACCCATCCTCTCCATGGTCTGTTCATCCGGTTGGCATCTATCAGAAAATTCTGTAGCATCAGCTGCAAAACAGCCAGACTCAGCAGATAAAAAAGAAAGCAGCTTTGTACCAATTGCAATTTTCTGGCCGATCACCAATCTTTAAAAAACCTGACCTGCTGAATTTTTATTTTGTGTGTGTGTGTGTGTGCAAAATATATTGGAAAAAGTTACTAAGATGGCAACCGTGGAGTGACTGTTGCAAAACTTACTTGGAGAGATGACCTGGTCGTTGAGACTGTCTATCAGCCCTCTCTCATTTTGTGACTTTGTTGGTAGATAAGTTGGCGGACAGGATCAATTCTACAAGAAAGTCACGGCCAAGCGCCAACCACCCAAAGGGAAGGAAATCAGAGATATAATTTCCTTCATATTATATATAAGCAGGGTTAGGGTTGTTAATGCCACTCGACAGAGGTGCGCTGGTTAACGAATTCAACATAAAGACAGGCGAATATTACACAAGCCTAGTTTATGAACTTTACCTAGTGCTCACATTAGCTAGCACAAAATGCTGCCGGGGAACGCGGCAGACAAAATATGTGACTGTCGTCATGACTTGTGTAAGAAACGGTGTAATTTTGTGAAGATTACTTACCATTCACATTCTGTGTCCCGTCACCGAAGCCCTGCAGTTCGGGACAGAGTTCTGAGATCTCAGGGAGTCGGAGTCATCCGCTTTAGTCAGCGCTAACCAATCGGAACACGTCTTACATTGTTCGTCCTTAAGCCCCGCCCAGAATGTTCATGTAAGCTTCGCAAGCAAATAAAGATGTTTAATCAAGAAACATTGAGTTCAACCAAAAAACAGGAGCTTCCAAAAAAAAAAACTTAGGCTGTCAACCAAAAAAATCTGCAAAAATAAAAGTTTCAAACAAAAATTAGTGATTTCAATTTTAAAAAAAAAACTCTTTAAATTTTTTTTGTTTCGTAAAAAATTATTTTTATGATTAAAAAGTTTTTAAGAATTTTTTTTATTTGAATTTTTTTTTTTTGATTGAATAATTGTGAAACAAATCTAACTCCATAGTCGAAACAATACATGACAGCTCATCTACCCATCACTACTTCTGAGTGAAACAAATTTTTTGTCAGGGGGCCCAAGATTCCTGGCAGCGCCCCTGTATATAAGTGACATGCGGTGAGGTTCCTGGCTGGTGACGCAGTGACTTAATCAAAATCATAAGACCCCCTGCATGTTATTGTTTACATACGGAAATTTTGTGCATGTGGAGAACATTGAAGGGCAAAAAGACAATACTTTCATGCCATCCATAGCCGCGTTGCGACGGTAGAATAATTCCGTTAACTTAATGAAACTTGGACATGTAGACATTATTAATTTAGTGCTATGCTGCACAGCAAAGGGAAAACCCGTTGAAGTACAACTCAAAACCGCCTTTTTCTCGCTCGGCTAAGCTACTTGTAGACTCGTTGCATGTAGCAACATGCATTTACATGCAACGAGTAAGTAAATCTACAGTAAATAAGTTAAGGTAAGTTAAGTTATTTACTGTATCGCTAGCTCCACATGGCTAGCTCACTGTCTCTTACTCTCCAATTGTGGAGTCACAATGTTGGGGATCATGAGCGCCCCCTGTCATGAGGCAAGAAAACTGCCTGCCTCACCTCGAGTGTTCTCTGCCGTTTCTGATAACTCCTCAGCACACGAAACATGTTACACACACAGCTGGTGACAACAAACATTGTACATTATATAGATAAGTTAAATGATGGAAAATCAGCTCGTATATTAAATGTTTTCTAACCATTTTATTGGCGACGTACAGACAGGAGGAACATACTCTCATCGAGTGGCAGCTAAGCAGGCAAGCAGGCATGTGCAGAGGGCGGGGGGCTAGGGGTGCTTGAGCACCTTCCCCTTTTGCTCCTTGCCCCAAAGTGCCCTTTTGGTCAAATTATTTTTCTTTTTTTTTTGGTATTATTATTTCCTAAGCCCTCTTCTGACATATAATAACATATACTAAAATTATTTGTTTTTTGTTGTTGTTTTTTTTGTACAACATAATAAGACAGTCACCTTGTTGCCTTTGACCTTTTGCCCATGACGCATGACACAGTTGCCTCTCGTGCAGATAGATAAGGCGGCTCAACTAGGGGTTGAACGACTACATATTTTTTAAGGTGGACTACATCATGATTATAGCTGAGTCGATGTCGACTAGTCGCGGTGACGTCATAGTGACGTAAGCGCAAAAACCCTTCACAACTACTTGGAGGCTATCAGCTATTTTCACGGCAAATATTGACACCCTCTTCCCTTCTCCCGCTTTAACTAAGTCTATTATGCAGAATTAAAAGAGCAATAAACAGATCATTCTTCGTGAGCAGCGGAGAAAAGTCCGTTGCACAAAGTCGGGTCTGACTTTTTCTTTTCCAAACACCGGCTGATGCTGATGATCTCTGGATAGCTACTCGTATAGGAGTCAAATTATCACACTGACCACAATGATGCTTTTGGAACATCACAAACTAAACTTATTATGAACGGATCCCGTTTGGTTACAGTTGAATTCAACGAAGCCTCCTGCTGCTCCTCCTGCTGCTCCTCCTGCTGCTCCTCCGCCCGACTCAGAGTCGGTTCGGCTCTTTAAACCAACATGCAGACGGCAGCAGAGATCGCCTCTATCAGATCCTCAGGATGAAGCTTGGACTTAGTTTCCAGATGTAGTCAAACCATATTTTTATGAGAGCGTAGAGCTGCCAGGTTAAAAGCTTCAATACGCAGGGTGACGCTGATCAGTTGGGGTAGTTGAGGGATCAAAAAGCCTGACATCATGACATGTTGTCGCACATTACTCCGGTAGTCTTTTTTTTTGTTTGTTTTTTAAGGATTTTTTTCGGCACTAGTTTATTTGACAACAATCTGTCTGTAAGGGGGCAGAGAGCGGAGAGAGGTTTGGGCCCAGCGAATGGAGGACGGGAGTCGGACTCCTGATTACCGCGGGCTAAGGTCTCTGTATGCGGGGCGCCATGCTAACAACCGCGCCGTGCAACGCCCCTATTGCGGTAGCCTATGCTGTAATTTAGTTTGTCTTTGTTAAATTATTTACATTTTTATACAATTTGAGCTTTCTGACGAACTCACCTAATCCACCTACTTTCATTTCCTTGGAAAAATCTGTTTTGTCATGTGATT
>NW_006800930.1:27558-31079 GCF_000485575.1 Poecilia formosa | reverse complement strand
AGTCGGGTCTGACTTTTTCTTTTCCAAACACCGGCTGATGCTGAGGATCTCTGGATAGCTACTCGTATAGGAGTCAAATTATCAAACTGACCACAATGAAGCTTTTGGAACATCACAAACTAAACTTATTATGAACGGATCCCGTTCAGTTGAATTCAACGAAGCCTCCTGCTGCTCCTCCTCCTGCCCGATGCGCAGCAGGATCTCTGCTGACTCAGAGTCGGTTCGGCTCTCTGCAGACGGCGGCAGAGATCGCCTCTATCAGATCCTCAGGATGAAGCTTGGTCTTAGTTTCCAGATGTAGTCAAACCATATTTTTATAAGAGCGTAAAGCTGCCAGGTTAAAAGCTTCAATACGCAAGGTGACGCTGATCAGTTGGGGTAGTTGAGGGATCAAAAAGCCTGACATCATGACACATTGTCGCACATTACTCCGGTAGTCTTTTGTTTTTTTTTAAGGATTTTTTCGGCACTAGTTTATTTGACAACAATCTGACTGTAAGGGGGCAGAGAGAACGGAGAGAGGCCTGGGCCCAGCGAATGGAGGACGGGAGTCGGACTCCTGACTACCGCGGGCTAAAGTCTCTGTATGCGGGGCGCCGTGCTAACAACCGCGCCGTGCAACGCCCCTATTGCGGTAGCCTATGCTGTAATTTAGTTTGTCTTTGTTAAATTATTTACATTTTTATACAATTTGAGCTTTCTGACGAACTCACCTAGTCCACCTTCTTTCATTTCCTTGGAAAAATCTGTCTTGTCATGTGATTGCAACTAGTCGACTGGCCCAGAAAAACAGTCATTGCAGAGAAAAGAATCGACTAGTCGACTAATTGACGCAACCCCTAAGCTCAACGTAGCGAACATTCCAGATTATAGAACAGTTTTTGGTGAATTAAAAAAAAAAAAGTTTTTGGTGAATAAAGTGGAGTAGACTTGCTACTTGTGAGATGATGGAAAACATTGAAGTATCGTTTTTGCTTCAGCACGGAGTAGCGGTTTAAGCAGAGAGGTATCGAAATACAACAGACACTGACAGGCCTCTGCATCTGCCTTTCTCTGAAGAACTGCTGAGCGGGAGGAGACAGCCAGGTGAGGAAAAACTGTTCTTATCTATCGATTCAGTATTTTTATCATACAGACGTTAGGCTGGTGTTGTTGTGCTATTAGCTAGCTGCTAGCTAACGACTTTGCTAGCAAAGCTAGATAACTAAAAAGCTTCTTCCCTGTATCGTTAATGATAGCAGTCAATCTTCAGTATTACTTATGCAATAAGGGGCACATCGCCCTTCTAAAACCTGTCATCTCCATAATGGATATATGTCTTCTAATTTCCTTTGCCGCATAATGTACATTGCATTTATTCTAGCGTTAGGTAAATGTATCTTGAAGGAGAATAGCACTTTAAAAAAGTCCAACAAGGATATTCATTTAGACTTAAAAATAACTCACCCTGAATTACCATGAAAGATATAATGTATGTAATAAAAGTCTGTCATTAATGAAGGGAAAAACTCAGTCCAGACTTTAAGTAAGTTTAGGGTCTGGTTCGCAGAGTATGAAGTACATTTTTTCCCCAATTCAATGAAAAAAATAAAAAATAAAAAAAAACCTCAGTTAAGTAAAATAAAATTGTAATCAAAACCTTTGGAATTGTAATGATTTCTTTTTAAAAAACAAGACGTTTTGTTTAAAACATTTTTTTTAATGAAATAACTAATTTTTGTCTCGTGAACTTAAAAAGTTATTTGCCAAACTTTTTATTTGCACACATCAGAAATCTTTTGTTGTGATTTTGGGCCCCGCCCACGATGTCATGAGAATCACAAGCAAAACTTTGAGTCAAACAAAAACTTAGAATANACAGGCCTCTGCGTCTGCCTTTCTCTGAAGAACTACTGAGCGGGAGGAGACAGATGAGGAAAAACTGTTCTTATCTATCGATTCAGTATTTTTATCATACAGACGTTAGGCTGTTGTTGTTGTGCTATTAGCTAGCTGCTAGCTAACAACTTTGCTAGCAAAGCTAGATGACTAAAAAGCTTCTTCCCTGTATCGTTAATGATAGCAGTCAATCTTCAGTATTACTTATGCAATAAGGGCAAATCGCCCTTCCAAAACTTGTCATCTCCATAATGAATATGTGTCTTCTAATTTCCTTTGCCGCATAATGTACATTGCATTTATTCTGGCGTTTGGTAAATGTATCTTGAAGGAGAATAGCACTTAAATAAAAGTCCAACAAGGATATTCATTTAGACTTAAAATTACCATGATAGATAAAATGTATGTAATAAAAGTCTGTCATTAATGAAGGGAAAAACTCAATCCAGACTTTAAGTAAGTTTAGGGTCTGGTTCACAGAGTATGGAGTAAATTTTTCCCCAATTCAATGAAAAAAAATAAATAACTAACCTCAGTTAAGTAAAATAAAATTGTAATCAAAACCTTTGAAATTCTAATGATTTCTTTTTAAAAAAACAAGACGTTTTGTTAAATTTTTTTTTTTAAATGAAATAACTAATTTTTGTCTCGTGAACTTAAAAAGTTATTTGCCAAACAAACTTTTATTTGCACACATCAGAAATCTTTTGTTGTGATTTTGGGTCCTGTCCACGATGTCATGTGAGAATCACAAGCAAAACTTTGAGTCAAACAAAAACTTAGAATAGCAAGAAAAGATTTATGACATGCACAAGTAAGTTTGTTTTGCAAATAATTTTTTCACTTCATGAGATAAATATGTGTGATTTTAATTTTTTTTTTAATTTAAGCCAAACTCAGTAGGCTTTTCTCATGGTGACATGCATTAACAATTCAAATTTTGCTTTTGTTTTTTTCTTTTTTCTGCAGTTCCATGTTAAAGTTTAATGCAGCTCTGCTTTCCTGATTGGACCATCTTTATCTCCACTGCAGTAGCAAACAAACAGCTCTTTTTTATAGATTACAGTCCACTAAAATGTTGCATTGTGCCCTTGTTTATATTTTTAATAGTGTAATTCTGTAGACAAAATATGTCTGGTGGTCCAGCTCTGATTTACATATCTTGCTAAATTGCGGGTTTGAATATTGCAGTACTTTCCTATAACAAAATAGACCTGCAGAAAGAAATTACTAATAAAATATCTTACATATGCATAGTTGTATGCTCTGTATAGAGATTTTCCTTAGCTTTGATTATATATTTCACAATTTAGTGATGCATCATTGTTTATTAAACTCTGAAAGCTGTGGCTTTGTTAATATTCTGTCCTAGAATGCGGTTAGATGTGCCCTTTTTTTCTTTTTTTTGAGCACCTGCCCCTTTGGTTGTCTCTGCACGGCCCTGGCAGCCAACGCAGTTAGCGAGAGGTTGTGCAATCCCATGTGAGGCTCAGCTTTCTGCTGCCTCACCAGCTACGCTTCCAAGCATTTGAATGGGAAAATGCGAAAATTCAGTGATTTTGAAGAAAAAATATGTTAAAAAATTGGTTAAGCTAAATGAAAAATAAATACTTTTTAGTACAAAACACAGGGCGAATACA
>NW_006800930.1:18970-25432 GCF_000485575.1 Poecilia formosa | reverse complement strand
GTTCATTGTGTAATGTATCACACCATATGTTTTTGTTATTATTTTGATATAAAATAAAATAAAATGTTTGGAAAAGGGTGAGTGTAACTCTGACTTTTTTCAATTAGAAAAGCATTGTGCTAAATCCAATATACTTCAACAGTTATAGATAGATGGGCAAGTATCCTCTGATTCATAAATTATTACAAATTTTGTCTCCTGTTTTTACAGTAAACTTTGTGCTCTCAATCACCAAAATGGAAACCCTGAATTCTTCTTGAGTTGTCAATACACAACTTATCCTCCTGAGAAAGGAAAAAGTGTCTTCCAATTAATGTATTTATGTGATTTTATATCTATTTAGGACAAAAGGAACACCTTACCATTTTATTTTATTTTTTAAATATTTTATTTATATTTCACAGCATGTCCATTGTAGTGGACAACAGAACAATTTCAGTCTAAATTAAGATGGAATTTTAAAAAATGTGAAAATGTACAGATTAGTGATTAATGAATCACATTAACCCAAGAAGAGCTCAAATTTGCAAAACAAATTTAATGACCAGAAATGATTCACTTCTGGTCGCCATCTGTTGTTTGTTACTTGAAATAAAAACCAGCAAACGGCTGCAAGCTGCAGGGGTGTCCCTAAACACTTCTGGTGAACCAGAAGTTCACCAGAGCGAACTTCTGGTGAAGAAGTTCGCCAGGCTGGCGAACTTCTTCACCAGGTGGAGCGATGACCACGGATAATCCGTACAGTACTGATCCTGCGCTTAAAAACTGTGTGAGCTTACTGGGCTGAGAAACGAAACAATTCCTCTCCAGATTGTGTTTTGAAAGCCAGCTCGCATGTGGTGAGTACATCCAAAAACAGGCTGAGTTATCCTCCATCAGTGATTGATTCAATCATCCATTTTCTTTACACCCTTGTCCCTTAGTGGGGTCAGGAGGGGTGCTGGTGCGTATCTCCAGCTAAGGTTCCGGGCGAGAGGCGGGGTACAACCTGGACAGGTCGCCAGTCTGTCGCAGGGCAACACAGACACACACTCACACCTAGGGGCAATTTGGAGTGGCCAAATAACCTGACAGTCATGTTTTTGAACTGTGGGAGGAAACCGAAGTACTGCATGCAAACTCCATGCAGAAAGACTGGGGCTGGGAATCGAACCCAGAACCTTCTTGCTGCAAGGCAACAGCTCTACCAACTGTGCCACTGTGCAGTGTGATTGATTATGTGATTGGAAAAAAAAGCAACAGAACGATTCAAAGAGAGAAAAAGCTAAAGTCACAGAAAAGTAATGTGACTGCTCTGCTCGCTCACGCTCAATGCGAAGTTAAAAAAGCGGAACTAGCTTTAACTTCCAGCTAGCAGCAGCGGGAGGAACTGTCCTAATCATATGGCCGAAGGGCCGACTGTACAAATTAGCTTGAGTTCGTCCTGCCCTGCCCTGACACGCAGCTAAAATCCAGTCATCACTGAATAAAAGTGTTGACCAAGTTTGGCTCTCAGAGGGGAAATAACCTGACTGTCTGAAGTTGGTAAGGAGATAAACTTGATAATTACACAGAGCAAATTTGGAAGTGTTCCATCAACTCCTACAGAGCTGAATTCAACATTTTGAAAGTGTCTATATTGGTCCACTCTGGACGGTGTAGAAATTACTCTTTTGAAAGTGTTATTTGTGATAGAGTTGAATCAACACTCTCAGTAGTTGAAATCAAACACAATTCAGTGTTAATCTACGCAACACTAGTGTATTTTGTCAAAAGTTAACACTATGAACGTGTTAAACACAGAACAGTGTAAACATAGAATAACATAGACACTAAACATAGTTTAGTTAAACATAGTTTAACATAGAAATCTGAGTTTTGAAATACTACTGGCAGGGTGTGCTTTGGTGGCCCAGGGGTTAAGCACAACCCTCATATGGAGGCTTTAGTTTTCAATGCGGCTGTTATGGGTTCTCTTCCCCTTCTCTCATTACCCACTTGTTTGTCAATTTACTACCAAATAAAAGCCACTAGAGCAATTAAAACCTTTTTTCCCCAGAAATTACTGGCCATCAATAATCCCCAAATTCATTTTAAGAGGCATTAGATGCCACAGTAGATGCTACAAAAACACCAGCACCAGTTGCAGTATATAATCTACTTTTATTTCAAAACAACATCAAACAGCACTGACAGCAATATACAACACATGTCATACATTCATGGTACTTTGCACTGAAGATGAAGTGTGCTTTGAAAGTTCATTGGAAGGGGCCATGGATAGTCTTGTGATCACTGACGGTGAAGTGTGTTTGGTGACATTTCCTGTTATTCCTTTCAGGAAAAACAGGAAATATAGCAGAAACATTAGGATAATAATTTATTACCCTAATGTTTCTGCTATATTTTAAAAAGAAGTGTGAACAAAACTAATCAGACTCACCTGTGTGTGTCACCATCATATTCATTCAAATTACTCTGCCCACCCAGTTTACAAGATAAAGCATAAAAAAGTCAGAAATAATTACTAAAGAAATTAGTCGGCTCTAGAAACAATTTTGGATGGCATTAAAAGTCGTGCCAACCTGTCTGAAGAAAAGTGTTGAAGTCATCATAACAGGCTTCAGTCATCAACATGACACACTAACAAAGAAAAAACATTTTGGCAGTTTTTAGATGTGCCACAGGTACAAAACACCAGAGTCAAATGGCTCAATTGCCTCCTCATTGTGTAGATATGTTCTCCAGAGTCCTGCTAATCACCTAATTATTGTATTCAGGTGTGGTGCAGCAGCGGCACATCTAAATGTTGCAGGACAGTGGCCCTCCAGGACTGGAGTTTGACACAGTCCTGGACACAGTCCTGTGGCATAGATCAAGCCAACGTCCAGCACAGCCACTCCCCCATTTTGCAGTCTAAAGCCAAAAACTTAGAGAAAACGACCTCCGCAACTAAATAATTAACTCAAATGGCCTCCAGATTTTCCTGACAGTTTCAATGTTCGGTTAAGATAAATAGTCGTATATACCGTGATATCCCAACAAATAAATGTACGTTAAGCGAACTATGTATGTGAATCGATACTCTTGCTTAAATGGAAAAATAATACCTCAATAAAAAATAGTCAAAAACATGATCATTTTAACATGGAACTTACCTTGTTATAATAAGCTCCAGACAAGACGCCATACTGCTGCCTCCACTCCTCAGGCAAACAAGTGACGCAGTAGCGGAACAAGACAGCGTCAGCCGGGGGGCGGGGCTAATGACCGGGCCCAAATAATAAAGCTCATGATAATTTAACTTTACAACATAGACATGAGCTAACAAGTTTCACCACCACAGAGAGTGACTATGTCATTTTGAAGTCCATCTGACTTGAAGTACAACAAACCAAGAAAAGAACAGAAACATCAGGCTACTGGTCACTAATGATGAAACAACACAAATTCAAAACATGTTAACGTTCCGTAGAAATGCTCTAGCTATTTTACCATTTGTTGCCAAGTGACTGATGATGACATTGGTGACAAGCTGCATCCAGAATGCACCTGGAGACAATAAGGACGATTCATTTGTAGTTTTGTGTCATAAAGTTATTTTCACTCTTAAATATAAGAGTGAAAATAAAGCCAGTCATGTAGCCCAACATTTTATTCAATATTTTACACTCAATATGTCACTAAAATCAGTCAGTCTGGTAAGGTTTTTAGCAACCATTAGTCAACAATGGGGCACCCTACTATATAATCTACTGGGGTATCGTACACAGTTTTCAACAGGAGACAGGGTTCTCCTTTTACAGTCTTTGTCAGATGTGATAAAAAAAAAAGTTGGATTCCTGAAGGCATGTTTTGCCACCTATGTGGGCCCCCTCTAGGTCCAGGCCAGGGATCTGCTGCAACCCCCACCCTACCTGTAGATCCTTCTCTGATGTGATGTCACAAATATATTACAATTGTGGGAGGAACTGTCTGATGTTGATTTCTAAATTAACACCAGACTGAGTGTTGATTAGACTGTTGGAGTTAATTTAGAGATCAGCACCGGGCTGGATTGCTTTTTGTTTAACTCTTTGGAACTCTTTAGTGAGTGTTAGGGAAACTAACACTCACTAACACTCATGTTGTTGAATTAACACTGTGTTTTTAACATGCAACACTTACACTGGAAATCTAACACTTTTGAATTTGCTGTGCAGAGAAAGATACAGGTGATAAAAATTGAAAGATGGTGGGAGACAGATAAAGATAGAAATAGAAATGAAGGAGGATAAATAAATACTATACATAGAGCAGTGGTCCCCAACCCATGGGCCGCGGCTCGGTACTGGTCCGTGGACCAATTGGTACCAGGCCGCGCAAGAAATAATTAAATATTTCCGTTTTATGTATTATTTGAGTCTGGAGGATCTTTTATTTTGAAAATCCTTTAGCTGGATTCTCTCAGTTACTTGCGTGCCAACACTGAGCCCACAAGCAGCAAAATGAGTAAGAAACAGATCAGATGTCTTTGGAAAGTTTCTTTGCAAAGGGGGAAGAGAAGAGACAGGAGAATGGTTTATCCCGGACTGGTACGTGAGTCCCACATTACAAGCCCGCTCTGCGTAAAATGCGGCAACCGGCTGCTAATGAGGCAATGAAGCTTCAAACTGTTTCGCCACGTTGGCTATAAGCAACACTTCAGGTGTCATTCTCTCTCATCACTCCCAGATGGACCGTCTCGTTGCAGAGAAACAAGCTCAGGGCTCCCATTAGTCATTATCGTGAGTTAAAATTTTCACGAAAGTAAAATGTTTGTTTTTGTGGCGCATCTGTATCTTATTTTGAAGGGATATGTAAACGTTACCATAGCGACCAGAGTCAGAGAGCGTTTGGGCAGTGGTCAAGAGGAGATGAGTAGAGCTTGTGAGTCTTAAGTCTGGTTTAGACGGCAAGATTTAAGGATTGTCAGCCAATTCTCCAAACCTCTGTGACCACAGAGCTGATAAAAGTCCAACAGGTTCGATCGGTTCGTGTCCAGCCACACGGCTGGAGCAACACACCACACGAACCGATTCCACTCACAAACATCCCAATTCCAGAGGATAATCCAGTAAAACCCCCAACATAGCATATGGGAATTTAGAATAACCAAACACAGATGACTATGAAGAAGCAATAGTGATAGTTTGTGGACTTATTTTAACTCTTGTATGTAGAAATGGGGTCCAACCGACCCCACACACGTAAAACTTGTATCATTTTCCATAGTCCTCTACGTTTGCCTCAGTCCTCACACACACAAGGGTTAAGAGATAAAAGACGTAACAAAAAGAAAAGTGCGAAAAAGACGACAGCAGCCGCTCTAATTGCTTCACTATGATTTGGAGGTGACTGTTTTTTCATAGTTAACAATTTTAACTGAATAAACATAATAATATATAATAATGACCTTTACATATAATAATAAACATTTCTACATATCTCCGATATCCACTGGACTGTGGATATGTCAGCTGTTTGGGATTCCCCTCTGTTCTTACGTCACCGCGCTTTCTGATTGGCCACCCGTCACATTCAACAGGTTGTATTCTCGTTCCCAGTCAGGGAAAACCCCACAGGCTGCGATAAAAAGGCCAAGACAACCCAAATTAGGTTTATTCAGGCTTTAGCGGGAACACCAACATGCAGAAGCCTTATCTTGCGGTTCACCCCCCCTCCCCCTCCGGGGGCGCAGCAAAATTTCCAAGTCTTGACCGGTCTGTGATAATAAAAAGGTTGGGGACCACTGACATAGAGGATGGATAAAGAACATTGCCAAATTTTTCTTCCTTAGGAAAGCTCTGTTGAATAGACATATTCAAGATGTTCAAGTATTTATTTAATAACTACTACATCTATTTTGTTTGTAGTAATTTTCTTTACATTTATTAAAGGTGCACCGGTGGCAATTTTCTGGCTGATAACCGATCTTTAAAAATCTGACTTGCTGAAAATTTATTTTATGCATGTGTGTGCAAAATATAGCAAAAAGTTGTAAATTATGGAGTGACTGTTGTAAACCTAGCATGGAGAGATGACCTGGTGGTTGGGACTGCCCATCAGCCCTCTCTCATGGTCAACAGTGGTTGATTTTTGTGACCTTGTTGCTTGATAAGGTTTGGATAGGATCAGTTCCACAAGTAAGTCACGGCCAAACCCCAACCACCCAAAGGGAAGGAAATCAGGTGTGTATATATATATATATATTAGAGGTGTGCCGATCGATCGGTCACCGATCATAATCGGGCCGATTTTCGTGAAAAAGTGCATGATCGGTGATCGGCGATCATTGGCTCTTTTACCGATACCGATCATCTCATTTCGCAGCCTGCCTGTGCAGCTGGTCTCCTCTTTCCTTCACTCTGCGCAACCGCGCAACAACAAATCCTAAGCGATGTGGAACTATAACCACTGAGTTAAAGGGGAAGTTTGCTGCGTGTTGCTGCGGAAAATTGAAGC
>NW_006800930.1:13152-18922 GCF_000485575.1 Poecilia formosa | reverse complement strand
GTGAAAAAATCAACACATGATGTGAAACATATAATGATTAGGCGGCGCAGCAGGTGATGAGTGAAGATTACTGATGGTGAGAGTCAATAAATAACAATAAAATCTAGCAACAGGAAAGAACTAAAGTGGACATAGCAATAAACCAAGAGAGGATAATTACTAGTCAAAGGAAACTAAATGGAAATGAACGAATAACAAAATGCAAGAATAAACTAAGAAACTAAAGTAAATACAGAGGAATAAACTGGTATGGCAAGACCTTTCGATCAATAATTAATACAGAGGACTGTATGGCAAGAATAAACACACTATTTCCAGATAAAAAGTAAAATAATATTGTTGAAATGTCATGGGTTTGTTGAGACCACATCTAGTACTGAGAATAAATATATCTTACAGATCATAACAGTAAAGTTATGATCTGGTCTTTCCTTGCAGCCACCGTCAGACTGTACAATACCCACTGCTCTAAGTAGTTCACCATTCTCTACTACAGGCAATAAACTTGGAAATTGTTTATTTATTTATATTTCGAATAATACTGTTTTTTAGTATTTCTATATTCACTTGATTTTATTGTGTATATATAGTTTTTCATATTGGTTTTGCTTTATATACTGCTGTAACAATGTAAATTTCCCCATTGCGGGATTAATAAAGGAATATCTTATCTTATCTAAATAACTTATCACTTATTCATGTTTTTAATTAGATTTGATTAAGAACCAGATTTGTTCTTTGTAATTTCTGTCCAGTAAAACTATTAATCTTTAAATCAATAGAGAGGTCTATATAAAGATATAATCAATGTTTCTGTCTCATATTTCTATGGTATTAAAGGATCTGGAACGTTTGTTTGTCCACTGAAAGCTCTGGTTTGCACACTAAATGCCATGTGAGTGAAGTTTTTTATGGATGATGCTCTGATGTCCCATTCTCCTGAAGGCAGCACAGAGCTGCACCACCAGAAACGGACAAACACTGAAGAGATGAAGAGCTATGATTAATGTAGTTACAGTTCTATCCATGTTTTAATGTTGCAGAGCTCAGTCTGATCATTTTGTGGAATATTTAACAACTAGAAAATGGCACAAAATAAGAATATGTTTTCCACTCTGATTGGCTGCTGTTAGGCCTACCAATTTTAACTTGAATGTTCATTGCATTTTTCTTAGACGCCTGTGAAAATAATTTCTATTCCCATGACTTTTTTGTTCTCTGGGAAATTATTTTTGATGATAAATACAGAAACAAGCATAAAAATCAAAACATCTACAATAGTGATAGTAATATTAATGATAAAATAATGGTCAGTGCAAAGTAGCCTGCAAATTTTTTTGGTGGGGGGGCAGTGAGGGACCTGGATAAGGGCTAGGGGGGTGCTGGCACAAAAAAGGTTGAGAAACACTGTCCTATCCCTTTCCCCTGGAATCAATAAAACTTATTATTGTACACTTACTGGACTCTTCCTGATTGTGTTCTTGCATGTTGGTTAAAAAGCTAAGTACTGACATGACAATCACCAGCAGTCTATAACAAACTCACACATTGTGAATAATGAGTGTTCAAATTGCTATCTGTAGCTAATCTGGCTCCCTGGTTATGGCGACCATAACCAGGCGAAAATCGGCGAGAAAATATATCGTAATATTGTAAATTTTTGTTTCATAAAGTTAAATGTAAGAGTGAAAATAAAGCCAGTCAGACAGCACATTTTATTCAATATATTACACCTACTATATCACTAAAATCAGTCGATCTTGTAAAGTTTTTTAGGAACCCTAACTGAGACGACCTATATAACTCCTATATGGCCTTCCTCCTATCTGGGCCCCCTGTAGGGCTGGGTGTGTGCCGTCCCTTCAGCCCCCCTGAAACCCTGCCCATTCAGAGATCAGCTATTGACTAATTTACATGGAGCTCCATGTTTCAGCATAGCAGTTAGTAATTTTATTGAAAACACCTTCCGAGTGGATGTATTCTTATACCCACCATCAAACAACTTAGCCCTCATAGTTGGTTTGCAAGTGAAATAATTTATTTGCAAACACATTACATCCTCCAGATGGAACCCCAAGATGGTGTTGAGTTTAGTTCCTGAAGCAGACTTTCCCACTTTGAAACCGCTCATCCAGAAAGTGATGTCTTTCTTTAATGAGCACATTCAGCATTTTCAACCATGAAGCAAAAATAGAGAAACCAGCTGACCCATCCCCATTTTGAATGCCTCACTATGGTTGCAACAACAAATTACAAATACAACATGAAGAAAGTGAAGGGCATGCACAACAGCTTCCGGTCATATCATGGAGAATCAACATCTAATTTTATCAGAACAAGAATCCAGAGAAAATCCTACTAGTTTATATGGAAACATGGGAAACAATATGTAGTTTTATACTTTTACCCAGAACAACTGGAAACCTCTACTAGTTTACAAATTATGGACTACTTATTCTTAATCTTATTAAACATAGGGATCATCACAGAAACTATGTGTAGTTTCTGTGATGATCTGTGTTTTCAGTGCATTTATTTTAAAGGTTTTCTGTGTTTAGTCCTGTTCCTGTCCTGTCTTCCCTGTCGATTGCTTCCCAGGTGTGTCTCATTCCCTGATTACCCTCCTTGTGTATTTATATCCACCGGTTGTCTTTGTTCCTTGTTGGGTCCTTGTCGTTCACATGATCGTTTGCTCTAAGTTCCAAAATCTGTTCTGTGTTTCCTCGAGCTGGACTGTGTTTATTGGACTTAGCATTAGATCTTAACCTTCATCATGACAACCTGGGCTTACCAGTCTCTTCCTCACCTCCATTGTCTGCACATCATGGCAGTTTTATACTTTTACCTTTCTTTAGGTTTTGTTGTTTGGTTTGTATTTCCTTCTAATTCATGTAAAGCACTTTGAATTGCCTTGTTGAAAATGTGCTGTATAAAATTACCTTACCTTAAGTAAGGTACACTTTGTTCAGATAATGTGTTGACTGTTTCTCTTTGGTTTATAGGTGGGTTGTTTTTTACTTTTTTTTGTTGTTGGTTTTTTTTTCTTTGAGTGACTGGGATGACGTTGTGGCTCTCCCCTTGACTTTGATCTGTCAATATGGCTCTTTTGGGAAAAAAATAGTGAGGATCACTGATCCAAGTAGTAATATTTGTTGGAACAGCAATGCTTTCAGCTGGGATTTAAAGACAGAGCATGCCAGAGAGTCCTTTGTGGTGAGTGGGGAATGTAGAAATGTATTCAACATGGAGGAATCATGTTGTATCAGGCCAATGTGCCATCTATTGGGTCCTTTTGTGCATGTAAGTTGGATAATATGCTTTCTACTCATAAAGGCTCATTCACAAAGCTAGCATGGCTTGACTGAGGGATGACTGTCTGGAGCTGTCAGCCAGCTAGACTCATGGCTCCTTGTTTCCCTCTTTAGGGCTTGGACATGTTCTATGTGTCATGATGTTCTGAACCTTCCGAACACGCATGCAAAACACACTCAGATCTGATTAAAAATTTATTTACAAAAAAAAAAAAGAAGTGTTCAATGAAGGAGTCCACAGGTGTATCTGGTCTGGAATCGAGGGGTGCGGGGCCAGAGTGTTCTCAGATTATCATCTGGAGGCAGATTTGACAGATGAGAACCAGCAGGCGAGAAAATGGCTCTTTATAAATATATCTTACTTGCAGGGGCAGGTGGCTATGAATCCAGGGCTATACCGTTATTTCCGGACTAGGTGACAGCTTGACAGCTGGTTCACTCGTGTCTCTCACCAGGAGGGCATAGAAGAGCGGAGTGGGTTTGAATACAGCACCCTCAGATGGGGCTTGGGAAATCTGGACTTCAGGTCGGGCACAAAGCGGCTGAGATCTGATCACCATGAAGGAGAAGCACAGAACAGGAAAGGGTGCAAAAAACAGGCAAGATAACTCAAGGAATATCTGGGCTAGACGTTACCACGAAGGTGAAAACACTCTGGCGACGAACTGCCAGGGACCCGCTCCTCTTATGCTCCTAATGAGGACCCACAGCCAAAACACACCTGACTACGCCAGCCGAGCTCTCGAACGCCACTTAGAGAGGAACTAGAGGGACTGCCAAAGCAGCAGATCCTGACACTATGCAGTGTCAATTCTCCAGGATGATCTCTGAGTTATCTGAAGGATAATAAACCACTCAACATGTCCCAACAGATCAATATGGGCTCTAAACACACCCTCACTCTGACTCGTTCCATTGGGAATGTCCAAAGCAGAGCCAAAGCTGACATTACTCTACTATGCATACTCTGCATACGTTTTCACAGCTACTTACGTAAATGTGTGATTGTCTACACACCTTGTCCACATTAAAAATAATCAAACCTGACCACTGGGTTTAATCTGCCTATCTGAGCCAGTTTTCTTTTTCAGAGAGAATGGAAGTACTCTGGAAATAACATGCATTTCATGCTCTTTGACGCATAGACAGTACATCTGTAACAAATAATTTATAATTTATATTTGAGTGAGGTTTTCCTATAATTTTAATTTTATTTATATATTTGTGTGTGTTCCCTGTATGAGGATAAATGTGGTTATGTTTCATTGATTAAGTGTAAACAATAAAAGATAAAAATCATGAACAAATGTCAAGTAAGCTGTTTAAGCTGTTTGTACAGAGATGTGAAAAAGGTAAACTGACACGAAGCTATGTAAAGCACTGTCCTCAACAGTGATTAACATAGTGATTAAATTAAAACGTAATGAACCCCTGCTCAAAGAGGAGGAGAGGGGATTGGTGCAACAAATGGCATACATTAATTCAACATTATCAGTTTTCCCAACCTTGGTCCTCAAGGCACACTGACCTCCATGTTTTGGATCAGTGGTGTCCAAAGTCAGTCCTCGAGGGCTGGAATCCTGCATGTTTTAGTTCTCTCCCTGGTTTAACACACCTGGATCCAATGATGTCTCATTAGAAGGCCTAAAAGGAACATTGACATGCTGAAAAGGCTGTTACTACCACCAGGGAGAGAACTAAAACATGCAGGATGCCGGCTCTTGAGGGCCAACTTTGGGCATCATTGTTTTAGATGTTCCCCTACTTCAGCACACCCTATTCAGATGATTGCAATTGGGCAAAACCCTGTTAATCAGCCATCAATAGAAATCATGTGTTCAGAAGTAGGAAATGCCTAAAACTTGCAGGGCAGTGTGCCTTGAGGACCATGGTTGAAAAACACTGGATTAGATGTTGGCATTCAATGATTAGAATTTGACCATAAAACAATATTGATTCAATGACATCTTTTCAGCATTAGTTAATTGACTAGAATTGGATGTTTTTTGATATTATGTTTCCTAGATTATTGACCATGTAAAACTATGCTGGTGTGCACCTAAGGAAAAAAGTTAGGTTAGAACCCCATATGTGTCTGTGTGTGTGTGTGTGTGTGTGTGTGTGCGTGAGTGAGTGTGTGTATGTATGTATGGATATAAGCAGAACTCTGTCTTCTGCTTGGTAACTTTATTTTATGTTTTTTCAGAATTGTTCTTTTTGGAGCAGCCGAGCATGGACTTACAGACATGCTCAGCATGTTAAAGAACTTTATCAGTATTCCTCTGCTGCTACCCATGGTAATTCAGTCTCTCTACAATGTATGTGCCTGCATAAAAGCAACAACATAAAATGTTAACAACTGAATTGCATAGGCAAATAAAATGCTGTTTCACAGTGGAAATATGTTATCTACATTATTTTTTAAATGATGGATAAACCAGTGTATAGCATCTATCTAT
>NW_006800930.1:0-11736 GCF_000485575.1 Poecilia formosa | reverse complement strand
TGCACAATGCCTGTTTTGTTTAGTTTTCTTCTTGAAAAAAGTTATTAAAAAGTTTTTGTCTAAATGAAGGTGAATTCATGGTTCCTTTTTCCACATAATGTAACCGGTATGTTTATGATAAAAAATAAATAAATAATAATTATGTGATCGGTATCGGTGATCGGTATCGGTAATCGGGCCCTCATGGGTGATCGGTATCGGTAATCGGGCCCTCATGGGTGATCGGTATCGGTAATCGGGCCCTCATGGGTGATCGGTATCGGTATCGGCAGGAAAAAACCTGATCGGCACATCTCTAATATATGCTGCTTTGCAAGGGCATTTTAACAGCTGCTCTCTTAATTCGATGAATTTGTCTAACAGAAACCTTCCTCATTATGCCTTTATCTGCACAAACCCGTTTTTGTTCTGAATCAGCCACAAATCTATTCACAGTACAATAACATTTCAGTTTTTGTTAAATATCTAATGTTTTCATACCTTGTCATATGGCACTACACTACCTGATGATTTTTGTCAGCAGAGAGATCCTTTCCCTTTCAAAGATTCCTTGAAACCTGTAGCCTGCTTAAAATGGAACATCCTTCTTAAATAGATTTCCTTTAATTGAGCTCACCAGACAAACTAATCAACCCAGGTCTCTGAAATTAATTATAGTGATTCAAAGAGCCCTGACACACAATACCATCTATACATTTAATAGCACAACAAAAAAATTTAATCTTTATGACACTTAAATCCAAATTGCATAATAATTTGGAACACTGTATAGACACATTACCTTATGTGTCTGTATACCTTCTCAATAAATTTAGTCATCTGACAGTTTTTGTCAATATTTTCTCAGCAGCATTTCGAATGATCAAATAGATCTGAAATATTTAAATTACTGTCATTATAATACAGTTTGCAGGGAAAGAGCTATGTAGCATTTGACAGCACTGCATCTTTGTGGGTACACAAAGATACCCACAGTTGTGACAGAAATTATTTTTTAGGTTTTGGCTGATTTAAAATGAGGGACTTAGTTCTAAATTGTTGTGACAACATTAGCAGAAAGTACACATATGTGCCTGAAAACAGGCAGTTGAGGCCCTGGCCAGCTGCTGTTCACACGTCTGCACTGTGGCTTCATGCTGTTGCAGAAAGCTTAACATGAGAATCTTTATCCCCACTGTGGCTGGCCTCTTTCCGGCAGATGTCCCATTTCTAAGCCGGGGGGAATCCGACCACAAGTAAAAGTTGCGTAAAGATTGACAGGTTTCCCATTGCTGGAGGCCTGGACCCCAGTCGTTTCTCATGGGAAATGTATCAAGTGTAACCTTAATCGCATCCTTCACTTAAAAAAAGTATCTATATATGTTAACTAGGAACGGTTTGTCACCGCAAAACTGTCTTCCTCTCTTAACATGCACAAGAGCTGTTTGTGTTTCAGACAATTCTCAACAGGCAGTTAAGGACCTCAGAGGTGGAAAACTGATTTCACTGTGCTTTAAACAACCTTTTAATGTTCAACTAAGGCAGAATACATAACAATGATAATAAATTGGAATTGGAAATTACCTTTGATTAGGTAACAATATTTTTTTCAAATATACTTTAGTTCACAAAACCAAACACCCTTGCTACCCCTGAATAACACAGTGGTGTTCTTTTTGTTATTAAACAAATATGAAGCCATAATGAAAATGGAGAAAAGCTAAGTACAGTACACCCCCAACACACCATATGTATGAAATAGTAAAACCCTAGAATTTTGTGGTAAAAGAATTTCAATAAAAATATCTCTGATAGACCCAATGTGGCTGCCACACTCCTCCTGCCCGTCTCATGCCACTATGTCTGACACTACTTGTATCTCATCAAATAGTGCAAAAGGAGACAAGAAACCAGAGCCTGGAAAGGGAGAAAAACAGAGAAGATACAACAAATGTTTTCTCAGGAGCATTTTGAATGATCAAATAGATCTGAAATATTTAAATTACTGTCATTATAATACAGTTTGCAGGGAAAGAGCTATGTAGCATTTGACAGCACTGCATCTTTGTGGGTACATATAACAATCGTGAGTGAAATTATTTTTTTAGGTTTTGGCTGATTTAAAATGAGGCACTTAGTACTAAATTGTTATGACAACATTAACAGAAAGTACACATATGTTCTCTCAAGTTTTGAATTACACTTGTCTTGACATCTATCATTTGGAAAGATGTTTTACTTTTAGCAGTCCAATCAGTTTACAAATAGTGTACAAATGATGTTTAATGAAACTTTAATTTCATCAAAGGGATAGAGGATCCCTAAAAAGACATCTTCATATCTAACCCAGACAGTTTTTCTGCTCAATGTGGATTTCAAAATACTAACCAAAAATATTATCTTGGCTTCTTTAAAAGGTATTAACAGCTATGATACATGTTAATCAAGCAGGCATTATGAAGAATAGATCTTCTGGTAAAATGAAAAATAGAATTAATTTAATGTGGATAGCAAAATCTGAACACCAATACCTTGATGCCGAGAAAGCCTTTTGTATTTGGTCCTGTTTTCACGGAATGGGTAAAGATACTATATAAAAGCAGCAGTAGTGACCAACTGGGTTATATCACCCATTCTTTTGTCCTTTGGGTTCCTCTATTCCTCTATTCTAGGAATCATGGGTTCTATGATTCCTAGAATAGAGGAATCATTGCATTACAAAGTTGGAGTTAGGAGCCCAAGATGTTATTATTTGCAGACAATATCTTAACTATTGTAACAGACCATGAGACATCACTGCCACAGTTAGTTAAAAAAATTTATCCCAGTTGTAACTGGAATAAATTGCAACAAATCTGAATGACATCAATGTGTCATGCCTCCATTGTTTGAAATTTTTTAATTTGAGTGGGTCCCTAAAAGCATGAAGTATTTGGGAATACAGTTTAGCCAATATTTGGAGGACCTGATTTAATCTGAATCTTAGACCAGCTTAACTCCCCCCCATCCCCCAAAAAAGAAACAAGCAAACTTAGGAAGATGACAGTAAATAAAAGTTGCTCGCTGGGAAAATATTATTACTAAAATGATATTGAGTCTAAACTTTGCTATGTATCTATGATGTTACCAATTATTGTCATATCCACTATATTTAAAAAAAAAAAAAGTTTTATCAGCTCTAGTGGCCTTCATTTGACAAGAAAGTAGGCAATGAGAGAAGGGGATGACGCATGTCTTCCCCTTCTCTCATTGCCTACTTTCTTGGCAAATGTTGCCAGGCCAGGAATTGAACCTGTGACGGCCACGTCCAGGACCGAGGCCTCCATATGTGGACTGTGCTTAACCCCTGTGCCACCACAGCACACCCTTACCCACTATTTTTAAAGATATGACGATTTGATAAACAGGCAAAAATCTGCTTCTCTAAGGAAGGAGGAGGACTCATATTACACCTAAGGCTATGTAGATTGAAATAATACTGGAAACAATCAGATAAAAGATAAGATTGGATAGATAGTGAGAGTGAGCTGTGTTTACCATTAAGTCCAAGGGAAACCTCTGTCTAAAATTACTTGAAACTACAACAAAGGGAGAGTACAGTTTTGTATTAATGGTATAAACTAGGACAAAGCACGATTGTGGAATTATGGCCTTGTTTAAGAAATACTTTTCATTAACAAAAAGAAAAGCATTTTTTTTAACCAATTCTTTTTTTCTTATACCCATTTCATTAATTCTGTGTGCTAGTGTCATTGCTGAGTGGTATCGATTTCAGCACCTGCGTGGGGTTGAGGGAAAAGGTACAAACCCATAATCAAGGTATTCAATCGAGTACTGACAGCATTTCGTCTGGTTCTGTGCCGTTTTCGAGTACGCCTCTTGCTAGTCTCGCAAAAACAACTGAAAATGCCGTGCAAAAGTATGACAAATGTATCACTTTTGCACAGGCCACATATAGTTACTAACAATATAACAGAATTAACAACAGGCTTTTCAGTTCATGGAGTTTGCTTTGACATTGCTTTGTGCTGTTTTAGATTAATAAATCTATTTTGTGTTCCATGATTTGTGCTTTCGCATTGTATTTTATTCAATGTATCAAAGATTGTAACTGAGGTTAAGACTTTAAATTTCACAACACAAATTCATAGAGCCACAAAGAAAAGTCGCAGTGGTCAGCTAATATCGGCCCAGTGTTGCCCCGTCAAGGGCCGTTGATGTAATCCACTTGTCAGGGCGTACATTTCTGGTTTTATAATATGTCGTGGTCTATTTTTGTTTTGTGTTCATATGCTTTGGAAATGCAGCACCACAGTCATATCAAAAAAGCATCTTGTGCTGAAGTGTTTTAATGTGCGCCTGGATGCTTGAAAGCTCAAGGGAAGTCTGAAAACAGAATATCACTCTTGGAAAAGAGGTTTTTAATCTCAATTAGTTATTTTTCCCTGGTTAAATAAAGGATACATACATGGAAATATTTAACCACTGTAATAACAATTCGCTCACCTTGTATCCTTGATAAATTTTAACCAATTTAAGAGAATCATTTTTTCAAGGGTAATAGAAATAGGAGAAATTTTATGAATGATGCTCTGATATCCCGCTTTCCTGAAGGCCGCACGGAGCTGCGCTACAGCTGAGAGAAACAGAAAACAACTGTCAATATAGCTACAATTCCTTGTCAGTTTTAATGTTTCAGACCACAGTTTTTTTTTGCAAATTGTTCAAAGTTTAAACCGGTATTATTTTGGATATTTGGTGTAAACTTTACCTTCAAGCAAGCACCCCCCAAAAGAATGTCTCAGCGCCCCTATTTGTAAATATTGCCGCCAGTGCCCCACATCATCCTCTCAACGCCCCTTGGGGGGCGCGGTGCAGCCCCCGTTGAGAAATGCCGGACTAGCTGAATCGCAGCAGGGGGAATTGCCTTATCGTTCTAGAATTTAATTTTATTACATTTAAATGTGTATTTTTCAATAAAATTATTTTGCTCAGTATACACCTAGTCGTATCAAAACACATTTGAACAGTCAAATATCTTTTGCAATGACAATGGACAGCAAAATACCGAAACTGACGTTAGGTATTTAAAAATGTATAGCTTGTCGTATTAGCAGTATAAATGCCAGAATAACGATAGTCCCACCATTTTGAATTTTGCCATTATGATGCAGAGCCGCAAGTTGATGAAGAAACCCGTACTGTTCCAATCGTCACCTGCACATCCGAACCCTTATGTGAATTTTGACTGAGTACACACTTCATACAGGGATGTAGGGTGTATTATTGAGCCTGGGCCAAAGCCTTAGTATTGTCAATGTTCAGAGGGTGGGGCAGTGAACCACAAGATAAGGCTTCTGCATGTTGGTGTTCCCACTAAAGCCTGAATAAACCCAGTTTGGGTTGTCTTGGCCCTGTGGGGTTTTCCCTGACTGGCTTGTAATGTGGGACTCACCTACCAGTCTGGGATAAACACATTCTTCTGTCTCTTCTCTGGGCCTTTCCCCCTTTGCAAAGAAACTTTCCAAAGACATCTGATCCATTTCTTACTCATTTTGCTGCTTGTGGGCTCAGTGTTGGCGTGCAAGTAACCGAGAGAATCCAGTTAAAGGATTTTCAAAATAAAAGATGCTCCAGACTCAAATAATACATAAAACGGAAATATTTAATTATTTCTTGCGCGGCCCGGTACCAATTGGTCCATGGACCGGTACCGATCCGCGGCTCGGGGGTTGGGGACCACTGCTCTAGAGGTCTAAAAATCAACATTTGTATTACTGAGTAAGAGCAAGTACATATGGCACACAGTGCAAAAACTAAAATTAATAAATTCTAATGTAATACATTATGTAATGTGTTTTTTCCTTAAAAGCATGCACTGGAAACCCAGAAGCTCTAGCAATCCACAATACAGGTTCTGACCACTTACTGGACCAAATTTCATTCCAAAAAAATGAAGCACAGACATTTTGGAAAGGTATTAGTTGACAAAATTCCAGGCAAACATTCCAAATGTGCCACTTTTGGAGATTTTGGCACCATGTGTGCGATAATAAATTTCTCTCTTTTTTTGTTTTTTTTTTTGTTTTTTTTACCCCAACTTATGTCTTCCTATAAATATTCTTTACCATTAATAACAATGGTTTTGAAACTATGTAAGAGTGAAGTGCTACTAAAATGCACAGTCCAGGGCGCTCTGGTTATTCTCATTGAGCATTGAGTTGGAAAGCCAAACCTACAGGGCAGATTTTCTGCAGCCCATTGGTTGATTTGGGTGAATGACACATCTAATAGTCAATAGAATCAGGGGAGATGACAAAATCCGAAAGCATCATCATTCACCAATCACAACAAGCAAAAATGCATTTGCGTAAATGGAAAGCTGCTGCTGCCACAGTTGCGCGCTAAAGTGAAGGAAGTCTTTATAGGCGGTATCCATGGAGACAGAAAAGTTGAAAATAGTGAGGAATCACATCAGTGTGACACAAGGACAATGGATTACAAGACCTGGGTGGAAATATTTACTCTACCATGGATTATGAAGATGACACAGCAAAAGTAGAACTGAATTTATATTTTTAGCTTTGTGAAATTAGCTGTGTTTTTTTTTTATTTTTTTTTTATCTTCTTTGGCTGCTGGTTCAGTGAGTTTTGCACATAGCATGTTGATTCTGGTATTGTTGGAAACAGCAGAGCTTGGGCTTCAATCTGATTGGTAGTTTGTGTGGGTAGGATAGTGTTGAGATAAGATCTGGCAGCTTATCCTGCTCTCTCTCATCCTTACTGATAACTTTGCCTGTGAGTTATTGTTAAAGTCACAGTTTTTATAGTTATATTTACATTATTGACATAATAACTGGATTACTTCAAACCTAAGGACTGGGGGATTTTCTTATGTTTATTTTAACCTTTCTTTTGTTCACCTCCAAGTTGAACCAAGGCAAAATGCCTCTGTCCGACCCCACGGACATTAGCAGTATTATACAACGACTTCAGTCTATAGAAATGAAAATTCAACGGCTGGAGGTGAACTTTGAGATCAACACTACCTGTGGGGAAATGAAACAGCTCTTCCTCAAATCAACGGAGAGTTTCGTATACCCCACACCAAGCAGCTCATATTGGAACGCTCAGGGTGCCAAGCCGAAACATGTTAGTCCCATGAGACGACTAACAGGGAGAACCCCTCACCTGGATGAGTCACCGTGGCCGGCTCTGAGCCAAAACCCACCTTCAACTTCAACACCGACCCTGCTCTCAAGAACAAAGCGACCAGCCCAAGCCTCAAAACATTCTGACTCCGTGGGAATCCCACTGAAAAACAGATTTTCTGCACTTCAGCCTCTGAGTGAAACCTCGCCTTCAAATATCAACAATGAGGCTAGACAAACACATCCACCCCCCAAAACTCCAAAGGACAAAGCGACCACCAGGAAAACGAAAGGTATGCCAAAAGTGCTTATTGTTGGAGATGAGGCAGTAAATGGAATCAGTCACGTTTGTAATCCCAAGAAAACAAGTGGTTTCTTTTCTTGGTGACACTGTATCTGATTTACTCTCTCTAACCACTGATCAGCCAAATATTGAGACTTTAGTCGTGTATGTTGGAACCAACAATCTGGCAAAGCAAAAATCTGAGATTCTGAAAAAGGACTTTAATAATCTTCTGAACACTATGGGAACATTAAAAATTAAGTTATTTTTTAGTGGTCCAATTCCATCACCTCAATGGGGAGACGAAAAGCACTCCAGGCTGGATATGAAACAAATGGCTGATTAAAGCCTGCTCTGCCAGCTCAGGGACCTTCATCAAAAACTTCTGGATCTATTGGCAGTGCTTTCACCTCTTTGGAAGAGGTGAATGCAATCCTAATAAACATGGGATAAAGCTACTCGTTGCAAACCTTTTTCATTTTACCAACAAGGACAACAATGTGATCATCGCTTCAGAAGAACAGGCTCAAGAATGTCTGAGTAGGATGGAACCCTCCGTGTTGATACACGGAGGGTTCCATCCTACTCAGACAGAGCAAACTATTCCAAAACAAGCTGATAAAACATCGACTGGAGACAGAGCAACTGGTTCCCCTCCGCCTCCCCCCCTCCCTCTCTGCTCCTCCACTCATTCACTGCATTCACAAGATATCTATGAAGAAATGTCTTCTGGACCAGAGTTTCTCAAATTTACAGATGGAATGGATCAACAGGTTCGTCTCGGCACTTCTCTCCTCAGTGCTCACATAGCAAACCTCACTTCATTTAAGCCACCTGCCTGTGACTTCCCAGAGGCAAGCTATGGAGCTAAAACTGTCTCATAATTCACAAATGCACAGACTAAGATCCACAAATGCACAGGACGAGATTCACACTTACGAGCTCCTTCTTGCCTGTGTGAATTTTGAGACTCCCCTGTCGTCTCAAAATTCAGTGTTTTTTTTTTTTTTTAATAAATGATCTATCTGATTGGGTGATCAGGAACCAACAAGATAGCTTCCTTATTTCAGCCTATCATATGAATGGACCCCCACGCTGGGGTAAACTATTTTTCAGCCAATCACATTAACCCATTCCAGCAGCGCTGTAGCCATGACGAAGCACCAGTTTAGACCTCAGCCTGGCTTCTGGCACTTACAGAGGAGCGGTAAGTGAAATATCTATCTAATGCAAGGGTCTCAAACTCTAATTACCCGGGGGCGCTGGGGGCACAGTCTGGGTGAGGCTGGGCCGCATAAAGTATTCCACAAAAAACATTTTAAAAATATCCTCAAATGTCATCAACATTTAATTATTTCTCCAATACATGAACTGTATGGAGGACCAAAACCGACATAATAAGAAATAAAAGCATAAATATATATTTAGTTTTTCATTTTCCTTACACATAAGTTTCCGTCAAGTAATGTATATATTTTATGATTATATATTTTTTTATTTTGCTTCGTCTTTTTTTGCTTCTCCCTTTTCTGGGTATGCACCTCTTCTAATCAGCTTTCGTGTGCCAACCTGTTATTTCCGACTAATACTGCTGTTGTTGACTGCCTTTTTGTCTTCATTTAGAATGCTGTGGAATTCGGTAATCCAGGAGGTGTCTGAGTGAGTACCTGAACATCTTACGAAAGAAAAAATGTCTTCCAACGTATGGGAGCACTAGGGGTTGAACCAATTAGTCGACTAGTCGACTCTAGGACGTCTCGCGAGTTTTTACATTTCATGTCGACTAGTCGCAGTCATGTGATTGCCGGTGGTGACAGCCTGTGCTGATCTGACAGCACAGTATACGTCACAAGACACAAGAAAAATAAGTTAATACATTAGTTTAAATGATATGTAGATGGATGCATATTTGTGGTTTACAGTGTTTTTAAAAGGAGATGGAGTTGCAGCTGCAGTCGACTACAAAACACGAGCCGTCTAAAACTCGCCCCCTTCCCGCTAAGGATGTCACTTAGCCGTCTCGCGAGTGTCTTTGTCACGACATCTAACTAATACATTATGATGTTATGTTGCTGATCAAATAAAGATCTGTGGTAATGACAGCTGCTGATTAAATAAAAGCCTGTAGTTGGTAATGACAGTGTATACTTGTCTGACATATATATAGCCGTGAGTTCGTGCTAAGAATGACACTTTGTGCTTAGAAGTGTCATCAGATCAGCTGTCAGAAGTGTATGACACTGACAGCAGATCTGACAGAACAGTGACTACAAAATGGCGTCTTCAAAACAGATCGAGGACATTTCCGCATCTTGTCAAACAGGTAGAAATTCGTCAACAGTGTGGAAATATTTCACTAAAGATGACTCTTCTGGTTTAACTACCGTAACATGCAAAATTTGCAAAGCTGTGCTGAAGTACAACAAAAGTACGACTGCGATGCACAGTCATTTGAAAAGGCATCCGATCCGTAATGCTAGCTCCTGAACAACCGGCTCGATCCAGTCAGTTGTCAGTAACTTCATTCATGAAACGCCCAGCTGTGACAGGACACCGGCGGCAGCAAATCACAAATTTGCTTGTGAATTTCATTGTCAAAGACATGAGACCACTAGCTGCTGTCCACGGAGAAGGATTTAGAGATTTGCTACAGTTTTTCGAACCTAGCTATGACGTTCCGTCTTACAACACTCTGTGGAGCGCTATTAAACACCAGTATGACAACCTCCGTGAAAGAATCACTCAAGAAATGAAAGATCAGAGTGTGTCACTGACAACAGATCTGTGGACATCTTCCACTATGGAGCCGTATATTACAACAACAGCTCATTACATCACTGAGTCATGGGAGCTGAAAGCCCCATGACTCAGTGATGTCAGTGATGTCATACTCCAGACTCCATGTCTGGAGTATGTCTTTCTCCTATGCCCGAAAGACATACCGCTGCCAACATCGCCGATCGTCTGTCTAGCATAATCCATGAATGGGGAATAAATGTGTTTTGCACTGTCCATGATAATGCAAGCAACATGAATCTAGCCATGGAGCTCTGCAAAATTTTTCCTAACGATCTGGGTTGGACTGGTACACTCTCCAGCTGGCAATAAAAGCTGGATTAATTTTACCTGATGTTGTGAAAGCTGTAGATGCTGCACGGAGAGTTGTCAGCCACTTTCGTCATTTATCAGTAGCAGCCTGCGCTCTGAAGAAACGGCAGGAACAACTCGGAATTAAATTCAACAAACTCCAGACTGACTGTCCAGTTCGTTGGAATTCCACTGTCGTCATGCTCCAGCGGCTGTTCGAGCAGAGGATTGCGGTGCAGTCTGTACTTGGTGATGAAAACGTCACCAAGCCAAATGTCCAGAAGTCACTTGCAATGAGAGCATCACAGTGGGAGGTAATAGAACAGCTGATCCCGGTACTTCAACCACTGGCAAAGGCTACTGAAGTGATGTGCGGAGAGTTACATGTTGGGCTCTCCTTCATCTATCCGGTGATTTTCAACATGATCAGCACCACTCTGCGAGTTGAAGCATCTGATCTGGGAGTTTTGCGCTCATTTAAAAACACCGTCCGCAAACAGCTGGAAACACGCTTTCAGCTGCATTCCGACAATCTGACGGAGTCTATCCCTCTCATTGCCTGCATGTTAGATCCTCGCTTTAAACATCTACACTACATCTCGCAGAGCCAGAGAGAAGCCGCACAGAGTTACCTGAGCAGCCTGCTGCGCAACTTGGGAGAGTCGTCTGGAGCAACAGGTGGGTCCAATGGATTTTAATGTATTGTAAACGGTTCAGCATTTAGGTTGAACAGTTTACGATAACTTTAGTCTATAATGTCCAAATTAAGTCAAAATTTATGAACTTAGCGTTATTTATTTTATTTATAGGTGTAGGAGAGGAAGGGGAGGAGGTGGAGGACGTGCCCGATCAGAGCGAGCCGGTGACCGGGAAAAAAGTCAGACGTGAAGAAGATTTTTTGCAACTTTTTGGGCCACATTACCAGAGTTACAGGGGATCAGCAGCACACAGCACCACTGCTGCCGAAGAAATCCTTGATTTTTTTTCGCTACCGCAGATCCCCACCATGGCGAACCCGCTGCAGTGGTGGGCCAGCAACCAGGGTAGATTTCCCCGTCTGGCAAACCTCAGCAGAAAATATTTAGCTGTTCCGGCAACCAGCACTCCCAGCGAGAGGATTTTCTCTCGCTGGGAATACCATTACGAGAAAGCGGGCAAGCCTTCATCCGGCTCATGTTGATGCCCTTGTTTTCCTACATGTCAACCAAGAAAAAACCCCAACAACTCTTAGCGAAG
>NW_006800929.1:22349-45084 GCF_000485575.1 Poecilia formosa | reverse complement strand
GTGGAAAAGAAAGAGTAATGAGAAAAATATGAATTAATCCCACTTATCGTCAGTAATGTACAGCCACACTTAAAGTCTTTTGCATCAGGCTGTTCCTGTAAAAGATTAAAAATATTGCACCTTCACGTGTCAAAACTTTCATTCAAAAATGGAAAAATAAAGGCTTTAAATTGTGTTTAAAGGCAAACGGTTTCAGCAATCCACATGATGAGAAATATAAAATCAGTCAACCTTAAAAAAACAGCAGCCAACTGTTTTCTACCATCAACATTATTGCCATAGCAATTAAATTAAGTCAATATAAAGCACAAATCAATCTTTTCCCTGGGAATGGCTCTGATGAGAGAGCGTATGTCCAATATTATTACAACTAGTCCGAAGCCTCGCATCAATAACGGTGACTCCGCCGGGGGTTTTGGTACTAAAGGCTTCGCTGCGGTTTCAATGCTGCCCCACGTCTGCAGCCCCCACGTTGCACTTTTATGAAAAACAAACAGAGAGCAGCAGAAGACCACAGGCATGCCCTCCCTGCCATTATGTCAATGGAGCCATTGAGACACAGGCCATTACACACAGACCCATTTATCTGCAGATGGGCAACATGACAATTAAGGCCCGGCTCCGTGTGCTCGCTGTGTGTCCACGTTTGAAGACATCAGATCGTTTTCTTTTAACCCCAAATGAAGGAGACAGAAAGATGAGCACGAAGCAATACATGTGTGCCGCCTCACGGACAAACACACACAAATGCGCATATGGAGACAGAAGAAAAGCATGTGGCACTTCTTAGACGGGTCTGGTGGGAAATGAGGTTCTGTTAGACAATCAGGGAAGCGACAGTGAGGTGACTGCTCCCTCCTGTTGATCAAGTCTGCCATTAAAAAGACAGAACAATGGAGATGAGAGGAAAAAGAAGAAAATTGTTTTTTGTCTTTGAGAGGGTCAGACCATATTTTCAGGTACTTTTTTAACCATCTCTGGATGACAAAGCTTTGTAGCACACAGTTAAATAAAATATGCATCTAAGTGTTTTTGATTACCTTTCCATGATATATGCTGCAGATGCCTCTCTCCAGATCAGGCAAATGTGACAGCAGAGATCTGATGGAGTTCAGAGTTATCGAGTCTGACTCCATCATTTCCTGCACAGCATCCTGTCTTTCTGCTATACACCTGCAGGCGAGAGGAAGGAGGAGACGGGAGGAAAGAAAAGAGGTGTGAATTACAAAGACGGGCTGAAAGGCGAGGAGTTAAAGCCATCGAAACAGTCGAGCTTCGCAAGGAGCAAAAGATATGTGTTCTTAGAAAAGCGGAATCCTTTCTGATTGAAATGATTGCCGCTGATTGGATTCTTTATGAATTATTGCAACCCAGCTGATTGCAGCTACAGTGCTGCGTTTAAGTGCCAAACAACCTCCTGACTTCCTACAGTTTTTCATATTTTGTCACATAAACACCTCAGAAAAAGGTCCAAGCAATTATACTGCAGATTCTGCCTACAGTTTCCGTTTCACACATGTGGCAGACTGCAGGAAATTCTCAGGCTGAGTTTTATTCACATAACTGGAAAAACTCTGAGGTGAAAGCTCTGCAAAGCAGGCAGGAAGCAGGAGAGAAACCGAGCTGATTCTTACAGTTAAACGTCTTGCAGAGTCACTAATATCCATTGAACTTTATCACATTTTGTCACACAAACTTTAATGTGTTCTATTGTGAGTTTATGAAATATACTAGTGCTGTCAATCAATTTAAAAAAATCTAATTAATCCCCAATCTTGACTTTGTTGGCTTGAAATGTAAAAATGCACATTTTAAAAAAAAAAACAGTTTAAGGAAATGTTTTATTGTCTCAAACCAAACCTCTCAGGTTTCATATTCATTTAGGTTAAAAAAAAGGAGTCTTTTTTTTTCAATCGTAATTAAGAAATAAATTATGATATAAAACTGTGACCTTAAACCAGAGCAGCAGTAGCAACAATGTTTAGATCAAAACATATGTATCTGTTAGAATGGCCCAGTCAAAGTCTGGACCCTGAATCTTATTGAGAATGAAACACATTAAGATTTGTGACTGAAACGTCACAAAATGTGAACAAGAAAAACACAGGAAACCTGAGTAAGTAAAAGATGGAGTAAAATATCTGTCAGACGATATGAGATCTAGTTAGTAATAATAATTGTAAGTGGGCAATTAATTTTGGTTTTAAAAGTGGTAAAGTTGAACAGTCAGACTCTGTTGAGTGGGTAGTTGGTTTAATTTTGTTCTCAGTTCTTAATAAAAGGTTAAATTATTTAAAAAGCAAATTAGTCATCAAGCTCCATGTGGTTGTCTCGCTCCAGTAACTCCACTTTTTTTTTTTTAGAAGATGTGGTAAGAGAAACAAAAAAGTAAGATCTCAAAAATGTAAATGAATGTTAATATTTCTGGTTGTGTCACATTTTGATGGGAGAATTTATTTGACTGCAACACCAACGCAATCCTAAAATTACACTCCTGTACAAGCGTTCAAAGTGACAAATGGTGATAGTTTTAGATGGCTTTTACTTTATTATAGTTAACATAAATGACACAATTTCACTAAAAAGAATATTATTTTCAGCTTTTCTGTCTTTCTCTTCACGTTCGATCCACTTCTGAAAAGCTGTTCATCTTTAAACGATCTGAGGTTTTGCAGACAGGGAAGACATTAAGACATTCACTCCAGAATAAAACAAAAAATAATTGTAAAAACACATGAAAGAATCGACTTAGATTGAATTTCAAATAACTCCATTAAAGCAATTCACTGAAGAGCACAGAGAGTTCATCTGAGTATGGCCATTAAAAAGCCTCAAACAAGCAGATTGGAGCAGATTTAGAGAAGTTGTGACCTGAACATCATACTCAGAACGAAAAGTCATGGTGCATCGTCTCGCTTTGGGCCAGAACATCCGTGCCTTTTGCTGATGTGCAGCATGTCGAGGAATTAATCCGCCTGCGTGTAATCAGGATTAGATTCATGTCTAAATTCTGCAGAAATGTTATCCGTTTAATCTGAAAAGCGGTGCCCAATCCACAACCATAATCCCTGTGCAGAAAGAAAAGAGGGCTGCCCTCAGAGACAGAAATTACTAACAATTTGACTGTATGGAAAACAGAATTAGACTGAAAATCCCTGTTTTTTTTTTTTGTTAAGCAGCTGACTCTAAAACTTTACATGCTTTCTTTCTTCTGCTGTAACCAGTAGAGGAATCAATGTACATTAACATTATGGTCTTTGTATTGTATGTATTGTTAACCTGAGTTATTTGTTGTGGATGTTGCACAGTTTCATTCACAAACAAGACTAAAGCAACAAGAAATATAGGAGTTCTTCTTGGAGATCATTTATGGAGGTCATAATGATGAAAATAGGACAATAACATTTTTCATTCTCAAACTTTGTTTTCCTGACATTTTACTTAATGATCCATATCAGAAAACAAAGTGGATATCAAGGACCCGGAAAGCAGCAGAGTTTCTTGTTTTCTCCCAGTCGGTTCTCTGACGAAAACTGGTGGTGACATTATTTAACACCATTAGTCTGTCACTGGTTTGGTTTTTCCAGTAGAAGGTATTTCTGGCTCCCTCTGTGTTTAGCTAGAATATTTTCAGCCACCATCTCGCTTCACCAGACCAGCCTTTCTGCGGGTTTCAACAACTCAAATTTAAGGCTTTTTAAAACCATTCTGAAGGGCATCTAAGACCTGCATCTCAAAAGAAATGTACAAACTTCATCCAGCAAGCTTGTGTTAGATTTACACTTACCCATGATGGTGTGTGTTTTTGCAAAATGCAAGCAAGGGGAGACTCAAACTGACAGATAAGTCCCACAAGAAAATAAAATACTGAATATACACGACTAAGCAGTCCTTCAAAGACAACATTTAAGACCTGTGATTAAAGTATTTAAGGCCAACTTACAATTATTTAAATGAATCGAAGACATTCTAAGGTCTTATTTTTAGATACATGGATTTAAGACTTTTTAAAGATGAGCTTGCAGACAGACTTGTACCTATCAATCTCTTGCTTTGGAGTAAGTAAGTACATTTTATTTATATGGCTCCTTTCACAGATAAAAAATAAAAAAATAAAAAAGTCACAAAATGCTCCACAAACTCGGAGCCTAAAAACCTAAACACAGTTCAAAATACAAAAAAGAAGTAAAATGATGCAGATAATTCAATAATCATATTCTTATTATAGCATTTAGCAATAATTGTCGCATATTTTACTGATATTGTGCAGGCTGACTGAGAACCCAGTGAGAATGAAGCTGGGGGTCAAAGGTGACGTGTACTCACTGCGGCTCTGTGAGCGGCTGGCTGACCCACTTCCTCAGCAGTCTCCGTCCAAACGGAGTGCGAACGTGGTCCAACACCCACAACAGACTTCCCCTCACGCTCCCATCTGTCTATGAATCAAAGGAAAAAAAGAAAAAACTCAATTCACCTTTGCACCATCAAGCAGCAAAGCACTTTAGGATAAGAACATAAAAATTATTGAAATGGAAATCACAGGGAGTAAATCATTACGGCTGACATGCAGAGCACAACGCTCCAGACGCATTAGGCAGCAATAACAACATATGATTTAACAAATACATGAAGGCCGAGATGCTCAAGTGTCACATTTTGAGCTGATGACACGGAGCCAAAGTGTTTGGCAGCGCAGCGTGTAAATCTTCCAAAGCCGCACAAAGTGCATTATGTCCTGCAGCACAGGCTTCGGTTCGAGGCAAATACAAAGAGTGACCTTAAAATATTTCATAGCGTAGTATGAATCATGCATTAACTCCACATGTACAATCTTATTTTCCTTAAAAATTGACCAAGACAGCTAAATGACAGGAGCATGTACCTGATTATTGAGGATTTCCAGGTTCCTGAGAGTGGCAGCACTCAGCTTCATCCCCCCTGATTCGCTGGACAGATGCCGAAATGAGCTGCACAAAATGAAAAATCTTATTTAAACACCACTTACCTCCCCTTGTCAGAACAATTTTAATGCTTAGTTTTGTAGATGAGATGACAGAAACTGTCACAAGCCCAACAAAAAACGAATGGCATATATAAGAAGGTGTTTATTCCCTAATTTCAAAGGTTGCAGGTAAATCTCAAATTGTATGTTTGTAATAATAAATACAAGTGTCAGGCTGTCAGTTACATGTTCCTGGTTATTTTAAACATAGCAAAGATTCATTACAGTAATGTTCAACAAAGAAAAAAAAGCTACATTTTCTTGTAAATGCTGTACCCAAAGAAATTTTTAAATTATTATCTCTATATGGAAGAATTGCAGTAATTATCTCAACAATCTCTCCCAGGATTCCCAACATCAATCTTGCAGGATGCGTCTGTGTCGTGCACCTTTCGTTTCTAAGAACCCTCTCCAGATTGAATTCCTGGAGGTACTGGATGAGCGGCCCCAGGCAGCAGATGACCGGGCTGTCGAAGGAGGCCACGCTCGACAGAGAGCGCGAGTCTGGAGGAAAACAAAACACGCAGTCATGTTTGGATTTTTAACACTAAAGCCCAGCCGTGAGTCATAGCTCAGTCCTTGTCAGACACATCCAGTGTTACCGCTGAGTGGCTGTCATGGTATTAATAGCAGGAACCAAACAGGGGGAAAAAATGCGTTCAGAGTAAAAGCTCTAAGCGGAACAAAATGACGCAACATAAAAATCCACCTTTCTCCGGGGTGTGACAGTAGAACTTGACGACTGCGTTCATTGCAGAGGTGAACTCAAATTCAGCGCTGTCCCTCCTCTCAACTCTGATTCGGTCATCAGTCTGAGCACTGGAGGGGAACAACAACAGCAATAACCTTCATTTATTATAACGACCATGTGTTAGTATCGATCCAGCGATAAACAACAGTGTTGCTTGTCACTCTGTTTGAACGTGGATACCTCACATCTAACCACAGTTTTCTATTCGAGAAAAATACAGATGCAGCTGCATATTGTGTTCAAGCAGACTCTATGGAGACGCAACAGCCTCAGTCACAGCCATAAAGCCACATTCTCCTCTGCGTCTCCCTGGTGCACCATCGTATCTCCCTGTTGCTCCATCCACTCTCTCGGCGTTGCACCTCTCAAGGACTCTGTTGCTTTGTCTGCCGTGTTGTTGCCATGGCTCTCTTTGCAGCGCTGAAGCACTTTCGGTCTTCCGTTTTCCAGCACCCATGCGCAAACACACAATCATCATATTTCAGTTCAGCAAATGGTCCGTCCAGGAGCTCAGATTATATAAAAGCAATCAATAGATCCCACATTGTGCTTGAAATTAGGCTGGGGCAATTAATCACTGAGCCAGTCAGTTGCACCACATTGCGAGATTTACAAGAACTGCGACTGAAGCACTTATTGATCCAGGGTTGGTGTTGTAGGAGCATTTCTGCAAAAGCCTGATGGGGCCTGAGCGTGGTGAGGACTGCATTAAGCTGAGCCCGACTTAAAATACTGAGACGGCTAAGGCTGATCCTGGTTCAGGTTTATACAAAAAGAAATGAAAGAACAAAAACAGAATCAGTTTTGGTACGGTTGATACTTTGAGCTAAAACCATAAAATACAAAATATAAAAGTATTAGAAACATTTAGGTAAAATAGGGATTTGACATAAATTCAACAGGCTGTCAGTTCATACATCTAATAGTATCTCTTTAATATTTTAACTGTCCATAAAACCTAAGCGCCATTCCTGCAGGGTGAAAAATAAACCCTCCCCCCCTAAAAACAAAAAACATACTCTGAGCAGTCGAGTTTGTTTTTTGGTGAATTTGTGTGAGCTGGAGTGAATCTATTCCGGGATGTTTGCATTTAATCTTAACATTTCATATTCCCCACCTTAAACCTCCAGGTAAATGCAAACTCCCTCTCCGTCTGCACGAGTAAAGCCACCAACACCACACCCAGTTGTCACAATCAACCTCTGAGGGACTCATTACCAGCCACTCCATGGACACGAGTCCGTTGCCAGGGGTCCCGTCTCGTCTGCCCACCCCAGAGACAGAAGCACCGACAGGCTGACGTCAGCAGCCACAAAAACCCCTCGATTCAGACGCTCTCCTGGGCTGCTCCTTTAGAGGAGCCTCATTACCGGCACTCATTGAAACATTTATCTCTGAATTACTGATGCACAATGTATCATTTCTCTCAGGTTCAGTCATTAAAACAGTGAGAAAATAATCAGCAAGAAAATTTTGTCATTAAGCTCCGTTTGCTACGGACGTGTAATAGACTTATCTGAGACACAAGAGGCCAAAGAAGAGTTTGGTTCTGATTGGTAGCTCCCCGAGGAGCAGTGATTATCAATGAGACTGATTGAAAATTGAAAAAAGAAAGAAAATAGCTGCAAGGATTGTGCAAGAGAGGATAATAAATTTGCTCCAAATCGTTTTTGAAGGGAAGAGACGCAGAATGAGGCAGACATTTCTCCTGTTTATCCAACTCTCAGCTTGTAATCAAACGCTCCTCGCTCCCTCTCTTTCTCTTGTCTCATTTCCTCAGGATTTCGCGGTCATGGCTGGGCTACAGAGGACGTCAATGGCGCCGATGTGAACAAGAAGGACGGCACAACAAAGCAGCTCAACGTCAGCGGTGCTGGCCGTGTCGTCAGTCAGACAGACATAAATCTCAGTTCTTTGTCTTTTTGATCTCACAGTTGAAACTAGATCTTCCTGATGTTAAAAAGAAGTTGTGTTTTCTCCCTCTTGCGAAACCAAAGACATAAATCGATTGTAAAATTGGAGAAAGGAGATTTTGTGTTGATCAAGTCAGAAAATGACTGGAGCAAGAAATCTCCTGTATCAAGCAAGATGAAACGTTTCTTTCTTTCTCCGATCAGTGACTGCATCATACTGAATGAAGCACAGTGAGAAACACAACAGTCCTCTATGAGGAATGACGAGTTAGACTGAGAAATACGAAATATCAGCTATTTTAGTAACAATAAAATGCAGGAATGTAGACAAAACACATTTTATTACTTTTATTATTTACAGTAAGAGTAGTGGGCTGGAAAAGAACCCAAAGTTATCCTGCCCCCAATTACCGTTAAAAAGAATGAAAAATATGTTAAAAAAAACAAAATGATAATAATCCCAAAACCTCAAAAACTTTTTATTATTAGTTAATAATGTTTGCCAATGCAATAATCAATGCTGTTTGTGTAACTATGGGGAAAAAATAAATATTTTTACAGGTCAGTTCTGAACATACATAAGGAAAAAGATTGTTTGCTTATTTCTTTCTGACTAAAAGGAGTTTTAAAAAAACAGCCAATTGTCAATCATACGGAAATAAAGCTTTTTTTGTCCAATTTACACATTAAAGTTATAGAAGCAACTAATATAAATTATCTCAATAAACTCCTTTGATCAATTTTATAATCATGCATTAAGTGTGACCAGCATTTGGAAAATTAATCATAACAGTATTTTTTTCTAATAACTTTGTTTAAACAGTGTTTTTGAAACTCATAAAGTGTGACATGATTGTCCTTCTAAATCAAACTTTTATTTACTTTGAGCCAAAAACCTTCACAAACTAAACTGTGAAGTTTCCAGTTTGAGCAAAATCCATCCACAACCTTAAATACTAAATGAATCTTGTGGACCCGCTGAGCCTCGTGGTGAGAACCTGCGTGCTGAAGACCCCATCTCATAACCGCTCAGTGCGCCCGCATCGATTTCCTCTGCCACACTAAGCCCAAAGTGCTCCGCTCAGCAGGGCTGCATGCCTGCCTGCCTGGGGAAATCTAAACACAACCCCTCAGAATCAAGTGAACCAAACTCAGACACACTCAGTTCTATCGAAGCAGAGATAAGCTCTGCAGAGGAAAATGAAGACACGTCGCCCCCTTGTGGCGTGACAGCAGATTACCTGGCATTAGCGATACTGAGCAGCAGTTTGGAGGTTTGATCCGAAAGGTCCGAAGGCACGAGAACCTCCACTGGGTTTATCCTCAGGATACGGCCCTCCAGCTCGGAGCGGGACGGACCATCAGGGAAACAGTCCAGGAACACGTCTCCAGTGCTGGGCTGGACGGCCTGATGCACAAGACACAAGCACAGGGACAGAAAAAGGAGAAAACAAAAGATTAGAGGGTAAAGAGGTAGTTTGATCACTCAGTTCATATTAGATGGCTGACTTTACAAATAAAGTCAGCCATATTTTTAAATATGGATAAAAATGACTCTCCTTCCAGTTCAATCAAAGTTGAAATTGGAATTTTTAAATATTGTCTTTAATATTTATGACAAGAGGGTAAATGACTTTATTCCTTAATCCAGACAAAACATGTGTAAAATATTTCTATAAGAGATTTTTCTCTTACAAATTCAGGATTTTTTTTCTTACAAATTTCTCACGTCAGAGGATATTTTAGTTCTCATATCAGAAATGTATGCCTTTAATCAAGGAAAAAAAAATTCTTGCCAATTTATTATATTTTGACATCAGAGAATATTAAAGACGTTTTTGGCTGAAATGTATCCATTTTTCATTTTAATCCATGATGGCCCTAATACTCTGTTATGGATTGAATATAACACAAACAAAAAAGTCATAAACCTGTGGATGCATCATTGTTCATTTTGATCAAATACCAATGACATCTGCCAAGAAAGACTCAAATATAAAACGTCACCATTGACCAACACTTTCATATAAGTTTTAATAGATGAATTTGTTATGAAAATATCTCATTTATACAGAGGAGGAGATGTAATTGGCTATTGAACTTCTTTAATTGGAAAATATTTCCAACATGAGGCAGCCAGACTCTCTCAAACCTGTCGACAAATAACCACTGATCTTCTCATAGTTTATCTAGCTGAAAATACCATTTCCTTCAGGAATTACTTAAAATCTTCTAGATTCCAGATAAACTCAGATTCGATGTGCTTCATATTGTTGAAATGCACACCATGTTGCTTGGTTTCAGCTGCAGTTTATGTTTATCAGACTCACCACCACCCCCACAGAGAGCTGCTTCTTCACTTTGTCCCAGTTCTCACTGATGCACAGCAGGAAGCTGTCAGGAGGGTCCGACACCACGTCAGCACAGCCCCCCTCCTCCACGTCTGCCACTCTGCAGACCGGGTTTACGTCTGGAAATAATACCTCGTCAAGGACATCAAGGGATTAAAAAAAAGCTACTTTAGGGGCATGTAAGGACAGAAAATGCCTGTAAGGATACCCTCTCCCACCAGAGTGGACTTGGTGTACAAGGCGCTGAGCTGACGGCTGAACAGAGCGTTTCTGTTGGTCCCTGACGCCTTCAGCGCAGACGTTTCTGTCTGCTTCACAACGCCAACCTAAAAATGACAGACAGAAGTGACGAGACGATATCTGTCTCTGCTAACGGAGTGGAAGGGGGAAGAAGAGAATCAGAATCTAGCAATCATCTGCTACCTTGTGTCCATGAGACACCAGGCGCCTGACGTGAACAAACAGGCGGTGAGTCGGGATGCTGCACGTCATGAAGTTATGATCCAGGTGACAAGTTATGTTCAGCTCTTTGGCAGCAATCTGTTCAAATGCAAAAGTTTCTAAATGATTATTTGGTCTAAACCTGGAGCAAAGATGTTTTCTCTCCTCCCCCGGGGTACTAGGAAATGAGAAGTGTGTAGTTTCAATGAGAATACTTTCTTTTGCAAAGTAGCAGATACACTGGAGCTACGATTACATCTGATTATTTAAGCATACTCGGGTTTTTACCTCTGCATCTTCTCCAAAGAACCTGTATTTGTAGCCACACTCCACTGCCAACAGCACGTCCTTATGCTGCTGTTTCAGCTCCATGACCTGCTGCTCCAGGGGGGTGTATGTGCTTCTGGAGCGTCTGCAGGGGGCGCTGGAGTCTGATGGAGACTCTGCAACCTTGCCTCCCTCCCTTCCTCCTGACTTTGTGATCTTAGACAAGCAAAATCCCTGCAGGGGGAAGAAAATATGCTCAAATGTGGTTATTTTTAGTTTGTTAGCGGTGCTCAAGTTTGAAGTTAAGCTCTTCGAACAGCGGTGCATTAAAAAAAGATTGTATTGCTCAGTAAAATTTAATTGAGTGGCAATTAAAGTAAATGATTCACTGACTCCTTCACTGCTCCAGGTTCCCATCAATGATGAATATCCCAATAAAATAACATAAAGTCAATCATGCAATTATGACACAAACTTCAAATATCCTTTTTAGGAGCAAATCTGCTCTGTCATGTGTTGGGAACCAGCGTCTGTATATGGTATGCCCGAAATGCCAAGACTGGACACATGACAAGAAAAATAAACAGCAGGTAAAGGGAATAAGGACAAAGTAAACCAATAAAAGGAAGTGAAAAAAGAAACATTTGTACCTTCTGAGCAAACTGTTTAAACTGTATTCAGACTGTATAGGTTTGCAGTTTATCAATGGAGGTGGCAAATTATTCTAAGAATTACCAGCTCAGATCAAAAAAGCACAGAGAAAACAAAGTTGATCAAAGTGACAAAAAGTATTTAATCATCATGACTATAGTATGTGTCCAATCTTAGTAAATCTTAGCACTGTTTACTATGAAATATTTATAGCCAGGTTTAATCCAAACATAAAGAATACACTCCCTGCTTATGAGTAACATATTCAGCTTGTTGAATGGATTCTCACTGCATCAGGTGTCAGCACAGAGAGAGTTGCAGTAATGCCATTGATGGAAATGTTGATACTTTTTACCATTTATTCACTGCTATATCTGCTGTGTTTTTTTCTCTGCAGGTGTTTTCCTGTTAAAGAAGTTTCCAGACAATGTGCAGACGCTTTCGCAGCCGTTTACAAAGATAGCTGAACTGTGACATCCTGTGCAAAACGCCTCTCTTTGTAGCTGCCATATATGGAATGCATTTCCTGCACTTGCCTGTGCTGTTGAATTATCACTATGACGGCACTCCTGTGCTTTGAGGAGAATGAATACCGAAGGTTTGCAAGCTCTTGTTGGAGTTAGCCTAAACAGTCTGACACACTTCTCTCGTTTTGTAAAAGGCAAGTCTTTGTGTCCTTGTGATCTTTTCAGAGTTTATGTGAAGAGTAAACTTAATCATTATTTGCTTGATGACGCGAGCCTGGCTTTACTTGACCCCATCTGAAAGAGGTAGAGGTCAGAGGCCCTAGTCAGAACATTTATAGAAAGCAGCTAAATATTATATTCAGGGCTTAAACTACCAACCTTTGAGGTTTAAATATGTTCTCATGTCTTTTTCACATAGAGAAGAATTTGTTTAACATACCAGATTAGTGACAGCCAGCTCTGGATCCTCTTCGTCATGATTCTGTGTTTCATAATCCCGCTTCTTCTCTGTCCCAGGCAGTGTCTTGCTGATTTGCTGATGAGAATCCACAAAACTAGGCGAAACAGAACTCCTCATATTAGAGCTTTTGCCGCTGCGGTCATCCATCTTTGTTTCGTCCTCGATGGCCCGGAGAAACGGATCAGCCATCATGCAGGAGAAACCTTTCAGCTTCTCCAAAGTGGAGGAGCAGAGACCTCCTCGTCCTCCTCCTCCTCCTCGGCTCAATGTCGGCTTTGCCTCTAGGGAGAAGAAACAAACCAAGAATATTTAGTTTTCAAACAGTAAAGGAAATATTTTTAGAAGAAATGAAATTAGATGATAAGCTTGTGTTCACCTTTAACACTCTGAGAAGGTCCGGGCTCACACTGCACGTCTTCCACCTGTTGGCCCTTCACAGCCAGTTTGGTTCGTTTTGATGGCAACCCATCTTCATCACCAGAGGAAAGTTTCAACTAAAGTACAGGAGCCAAATAATCACAGGTACAATAAATTAGTGTGTACCTAAAAAGTTAATTAAAGTCAATATTTAATTCAAGAAACTCAAAAATTTTGATTTGGAGAAACAGTGAAATATTTAAAGTGATTGTTTTTATTATAATTTTGATGATAATGTTTAACAGCTAATTAAAGCCCTAAATGTGGTTTATCACAAAAGTATACCTTTACCTAAAACCAATAAGAAACAGCAGAAATGTGTGGAAATGTATATTATTCTACTGTAAAGTATGAGCCTTCAGTACTTGGCTGGGTCCCTTTTTGCATGAATTGGTGAATCAGTGATTGGAGGCAAGCAGTCTGTGACTTTGCTGAGGTTTTGATTAATAAATTTATCCATTCATTCATTAATCCAGGTTGCCTTCAGCTCATCTGCACTGTTGGGTCTGGTGTCTGTGACATTCTGCTTGGGTTACAGGTCAGTACAGTTTGCTTATCAGTAAAAGGAGAGTAACACCAGCAGGTAGTATTCCCTTAGCAATGTGGACAGATGCCAAGTTTTGTTGGAAAATTAAATCAGCAACTCCATAAAGCTTGTCAGCGAAACATGAAATATTTTAAAAGTTCCTGCAAATAGCTGCTCTGAAGATGACATGGCACCCTAAATTTCACACTGTGAAAACCTCAACCAGTACCTGAAGTAACTTTGATTACTCTCCACTCTTCCTCCAGACTCTGTTACCTTGATGTCTGAATAAAATACAATATTCTAACATCAAGGCTTCTGTGGACTGTGATTCAAAGTCCTCCAATAAAGGTTCAATTATACCTATTGCACTTGCATCTTTGTCCATCACACTTCTTCCTTCCTCTCAACGTCCAATTAATATAACTGGACACAGCAATATTTCAATACATGATTCCTTTAGCTGTGACTTTTTTTCAACCCATAATAGTGGAGGACTCCAATGACTGAGTGCTGATAGAGCAGAGGTCACAAAATCCCCATGAATTAAGAGCTGTGGTTTAAAAACCTTTCTTAGTGTGACATTATACTTTCCGAGGAACTAAATTCTGGAAGAGTTGCATAAAGCAAACCACAGATGACATGTCGGATATGAAATGAGTTAAGTAGCAGACCTCACCTTTCCTCTTGAGAGCCGATGCTCTGCAGGATTTGCTTTAATCCCACACTGAGGTCTGCTGCTGCTGCTGCTGCTGCTCAGTCCTCCAAAGTACCTGCTGATGGAGGTCTGAGTAGTGCAGGGCTTCTTCACAGACTTTGGCATGTTTACATTTCTTTTTTTAACCGAAATGTTTTAAAAACCTGCATAAAACCGGTCATAACGAAGTAGTTGAAGCTCCACCGGCTTTTCAAAACATAGCGGCGCAGGAGCTGACGTCACCCAGGCGCGTAAAATGACGCCGCAACGTATTGATGTGCATTACCGTCATCTACTGGAGTGGAGTGTGTATGCTACGTATAAACTCTGTATCCTATCAATTTCGTCTTCTTGAGGTTTTTCAGTAAAGAACAAAAATATTCAGAATTGAAAAGATTATTTAAAATATCTTGTGTATTTAACTGTAAGTTTGCTAAAACGTAATTTGGATATAATTTTTCTGCCTTTCTACACCAATGCATCATAAAATACACTATCAACTACTGGCCATCAGCTGCAAATGCAAGAAATTATTTTTGTTAAATCCAATATGGCCGACAGATAATAAAAGCATTGCAACCGACCCGGTCCCTCCTTCTACTGTAGACGACTCTTGCAGGTAAAAAAAATATTGTGACATCAGATAACCCCTAAAGAACAATACTACTGATGTATTTTTCAAATAACAACTTTGTATTTGGAGAAACTTACATTTGATCACCTAAAAAAAAATAAAAAAAATAAAAACTTTTTACTAAATTTTTTTCCTACCTTTTTTTATGCCTTAAGAAAATCAAAAAACATTTTGGAAAAAAATCCTGACACAAAGGATCATAATTCATGCATGAAACGGTTCATTTCTTTTTTTCTTTTTCCCAGGGTTTTAAAATTTCTTGACATGTATGATGGCTATGCTGGCATAATCAAATACAGACCGTACTAAACCCGTGTATTGCTTTCAATGTTTTTCTCTCAGTATCCCACTCACTCCCCACCAAACACCTCATTACATTTAAAACTCTCTTACACTTTTCCACTACTTTTTGAAAATGAATTTTCCAAGTAAGGTGTTCATCCAGCCTTAAACCCAAAAACTTAAATGGCTTAAACTTAAATCATGATTATATATTTGCAATTTTAGATTTTCAGACACTTCCTTTGTAAAAAATAAATGAATAAATAAATAAATAAACTCTTAGTTTTGTCTATAGAATTTTTAAATCTCCACTTAAAGGACCAATCTTCCATTTTATTAATTGCTTCTTGTATATTTTTAACAATACAATTTAAGTTTTTACCCCTTTTCCAGATTGTTCCATCATCAGCAAATAAAGAAAAGCCCATTCCACTCTCCAAAATTGTCAAACATATGTTTGCCGTACGCTATACTTCCCTAAGAAAGTATAGTGTACTTCCTTAGGGAAGTACGTCAAACCACTTCCCTAAGGAAGTAAAGCGAAAAGATTTTCTTCTGAAAATTTTTTCAGAAAGATTTTCAACCAAAAATCTTTCTGAAAAATGTTGCCCTATTCTTACTTGTACTGGTCTATCTTGTAAAAAACATTTTATCCAATAAAACAATGAATCCACTAATTCCCACCTTTTTAAATGTTATTTAAAACCTTCCTTCCATATCTGCTTCCTCCATATGAAAAAAGACAGCCACCATACTCTCCTTACTAACTTGCCCTTTTTCTGATTTCATGTTCTAAACGTAGAATAGGATCCATACTGCTTCTACCTTTTCTAAGTCCACTTTGAAATGTTGATAAATATCCCCTCTTTTTAACAAAGTAGTTATATGTGAATTTAATGCAATATGTCTATAACTTGCTGGTTTGACCACTCTTTACCTGATTTTAGGTTTGGAACTATGATTGCTTCTTTCCATGCCATAGGTTAAAAAATCACTATTTTCCAGGTCTTACTATATAATTTCAGGAAAACCTTTTTAGTTGAATTACTAAGCTCAATAACCATAATACAAGAAATATTATCATTCTTTTATTTCCTATTAACATTATTTAGTTCAAATAAAGAAAAGGGACCATTTAATAAGTCATTAGTTCTTACAATTTGTTCCAACAAATTAACATTTTTATTGATTGTACAAACTCTTCTCTGTTTTTCCTCTGTACTTATCACAACTGTGAACTTTAACAAAATTTTAACCAAAATGTTTCTCTTCTCCTCCTCTGTCACAGCAATAATATCTCCATCTTTCAAAACTGGATATCAATTTGAAACAATTTCTGGTTTTGGCTGTTAAAAAAAAAGGAGGGTCATCAGTTTAAGTGGACTATCTGCCGTAATATTAGATTTTTTAAAGTAATATGTAATCTCAGCTGAACATTTTACACTTTTATTTTGAAATATAAAAATGGCTTTTGGTATTAAAGTTTTTCCCCACATAATCTTCGACTCTAAAAACTAGAAATAAATTCAGTTTGACTCACCAGTGTAATTCTAATCTGGCAGAACTTTAACATTAACCTGCACAGCAGACAAGGTTACATATAGTAAAAATTAACCTGTTAACCTTGACAATTTTTATATGTTTTTACCACATGAGACAGTAAGGTTTTTTACTGTCTGATCTGGACAGTAAAATAATTTAAGTAGTTTATCGCAACTTTCCAAGTTACAGTACTTTAAACTTTTAAAGTCAAAAGTCTTGGAAAACTTAAAGTAAGAAGTTTAAAGAAAGAAACTTCAAACTTTTGAAGGAGGAAATACAACTTCAGAGAACTTCATGATTTTTCTGACATAAACATCTAAAAGTCATCCTACCAATGCCAAAAGGAAAAAGTCTAACAAGCTAAATGCTGAGCTTATCTTTATCCAGAGTTCAGAACATGACATGTTAGAAAAACTTTTATAGCTGCACGCACAATAAAATGTCATCACATAACAGTGTGTGTAGCATAAACAATATTCAAAGTAGTATGATTGATGCAGCATGTTTGTGCCAGAATCACAGGAAATGTTGTGTTCTTTTAAGTTCTGTTTTTGTGCTTCCAAGTTTTGTTTTTAAACTGTGTCACGCTAGGAAAAACTCTGGTGAGACATCACAGAGGATGTCTGCGGACAACCCTGACCATCTTCTTCGTGAGACTGTATTGCGGGGCGGGGGGAGTGTCTTCAGTCAGAGGCTTCTTCAAAATCACTGTAATACAGACTGTTACAGAAGATCTTTCCTGTCAATAGCCATCACTGTCTACAATAACTATTTGAAGAATTAATGAGCTACAACAACTTTTAGTTTTCCTTTGGGATTGTTTAGGTAAATTCTTTATTTGTTTTGATAAAGGGGTATGCATAGAATCAGAGAAATGGACATTTGTCTTTAGATATTTTCTTTAGAAAATCAGAGTAAACATCACCGTCTGAGAAAAGAAAAGCAAGAGAGAAGAAGGAAGAAGTGAAACTTAGCACATACAGTTCTCCTTTTATGTCTTATCAGTCACGTACATGGTGCCTACACCCATTTCTCTCTCAGTTTCTCCCATCTCGAGTTAATTTGTACCTCTGTCCATAAATCAAACCTGGTTCAAAGGAGTTCCGGTTTGAAAGAGAAGAAAAAACATCTTCACTGAAACCTCCGTTATCAGTACCATAAGTATAACACTTGTTTATTTCTTCCCAGTAAATAAGCAAAAGTTTTATTTTCCAAGACGAGATCAATAAAGTATTTTTGAATTTGAATACTAAAAATATGTCCTTTTTTATTTCTTTGAACTGTTTTTAAATACAGTGCAATGAAAATCTGTTAATATACACTTACTGACTTTGACATGTTTACATTTCTTTTTCTAAATACAATATTCCAATATCCTGAAAAAACACATGTCAGAACTGAAAGTAATGCTGAGTTTTTATGAGGGCCATGATGTCATTTGAGTGCTCTTTATATTCAGGTCCCTGTGGAGCGGGTTTATTTAGGGAAAGGAAGAGAAAGAAGAAAGGACTGAAAGAAAACGTTTTTCCTTCGCACAGCCTACGTTCATGATGAAGCTTTACGGAGTTCTTGTCCTTTTTGTAACTTTTTCTGTTGGTAAGAATTTCTTGAATTTAACAAAAAAAGGGGAAATAAAACAAAGATTAAGTTTTATAAGCAATTCAGGTTTTCTCCTAAAGTTTAGGAGTTTCTCTATGACTTGATTCAAAGCTGTAAGTCAAATATTTCTTTAAAGCTCTCATTATTAGTTTATAAAATATTTGAACTGGATTTTATACATTTTGAGATTTTAAACCAAATTTTGAGTCTTGTTTTTACTGATTGATTGATTGATTTACTCATTTCTGTAAAAACAATTAGTACAGAAATGTATATAGAAATGTACTGAATTCTGTATTAACAGTTCGGACGGGACTGTCTTAATGCCGTGTTCAACAGTACAAACAATTTCCTTATGTTTTCACCGTTAAAGACTTTAAGACTTTCTTTTCATTTAATTGAAAATTTGTATTTAAGCAGCTTGTAAGTTTAATAAAAAAAGACACACATCTGTCAAGTTCTCAGCTTGTTTTTTGTTGTTATTGATAATCATGTTTAATTCTTTTGGTTCTTCATTTAGCATCCGGATTGAGATGCTACATATGTGTAACATCTGATCCCAGTGGCTGTACAAATTATTTGACTTGTCCTGATGGTTTCGACCGATGTGCTTCTGCCGAGTCAGAAGGTAAGCTTTTAAATGTATGAGAATCTGTGCTGCTTGAACTGATCACTTGCAAAAAGATTTAACTTGTATGAGCTTTTTGTGGACATTATAGAGCATATTTATGAATACTATTGAGAGGTTTTCTTGCTCTTACAGGACTGATTCAAAAGAGCTGCTGGCAAAATGCATCATGCATTCCTCCCATTCAGTGCTGTGACAAGGACTTGTGCAACGGTGCCATACTGACTCGCAACAGTCCCATACTGATTGGGAAAGGTGCCGTACTGATTGGCAACGGTACCTTACTGACTGGCAAAGGTGTCATACTGACTGGCAAAGGTACCTTACTGACTGGCAAAGGTGCCGTACTGACTGGCAACGGTCCTGTACCGACTGGACCTGGTGTCATCCTGCTGCTCCTGTCTTCAGCCCTTATGATGCTCTTTATTTAAGGCTCTGAAATCATGATCCTGTTCTGGTTTATTGTTTTGTCTATTAACAGTTAACCTAAGTTGACAGCAAACATGCAGTCAGGACAGATATGCATTATTTATATTCATCATGTAATACGCATGTCTCTTTTAAACATGAAACAAAATTTGTAAGCTATGAAGGAATAAACTAATCAAATGCTCAGTCAACAAATTGCTGTTATGTGGTCTTTTCAATTTCAGTTCATCAAATTATTTAAAGATAACTTGATCGACTATCATGTTTTTACATTTTCTAAGATTAAGAATAAAACATGAAGGATACCAGGCTCTTTCAGGGGCTGCAAATTCATTCAATAGTTATCTCTCATTTGTATTTAGTTGAATTTGTTTTAATTATTATATTTGCTCTGTACTTTTAAAGGGGGAGTATATTGTGTAAAAATCAACTTTTTTGATCTTTATATTATGGTATAATATTATCTTGTCATCAAAACATACCTGGAATGCTGCTTTGATTGTTTCATGCATGTTTGAGAAATATTTGAAGCTATTCAGCAGTGCCTAAACAGTTGCTCACACAAAGTGCTGACTATTTGCACAAAGCTCCTCCTTGGAGTTGCAGGCCCCAGTCGAGCTTTCACCTCACAGAGCAGCTGTTTACCACTCATGGTGGAACTGGGAGTCTGCTGAGCTCATCATACAAACTACTTCTCAGTCCAACTCTCCTAAGAACGGTTGTAAACAGCAAAATGAAGTAGTGTTGTGACAATGTCTTGATGTGCAGGTGCCAATTAGGATCTTCTAGTTCTCGGGGATTATAGACTACAAATATTTAACATAGTTACACTCTTCCTTGTCAGCTGCTGTGCTTTATCTTAACTTTTGAAACAATACAGCATTCACATGTGCTCTGGTATGTTGTGTGCCTCTGCATAAGTAGTCAACATGGGCTGCCATGGAAAAAGATACTATGGCTATATTTTAGTCCCAGTCCAGCCCTGGTGGTGACATCATGCTGCCAGCATACTGGTCAGAGTTGACAGGAAGATACAAAATACAGGCCTAGAAGATAACCAGTTTCCTGAATTCCCTTTCTGTCTCTTACTCAGGCTGTTGTTCACAGCAGTGAAAGGTCCATCCATCCTCTGTACACCCTAGTGGGGTCGACAGAGGTGCTGGTGCCTATCCCCAGTGAACGTTTCGGGCAAGAGGCGGTCTACACCCTGGACAGGTCGCCAGAGACAGAACAAACAACCATGCACACACACTCACACCAAGGGACAATTTAGAGAAAAAAGTGTTTGCTTTTCACTAGTTTGTTAATGTTTTCTTAAAAGCGGATCACTCGTTATGTTAATTCGTTTACAAGATACCTGACTGTAGATGTTTTATACTCGTTCTGGTGAGTCAGAATAACGATGGTTTCATAATTTGCTCTTAAAAGATATACAACTTTTTTCCCTTTGTTTACTGTCACTTCAAAGGATGGCCTTTAGCATGATCTGGGAAATAAAATAAAGTTTTATTTCATCCCACATGACTCTTCTTTTTTTCTCCTGAACAGTTTTTGCTTGTAACCGAAAGTTATCTGCAGGTTACAATCTTTTTTTTTCTTTTCTTTCAAATACAATATGATGTAAAAATGATATTCTCTTCTACAAAAGATTATTAGCATTATGTTTCACTGTTGCTGGCTTAAAATGTTTAACATTTAATATTGAACATGCTACTTTTGGTTTGGAATAAAGGTATTAAGCAGACTGTATTACTTTGTTGCCTCAAAAAAGGTTCTTATTATGTGATATATCAACAAAAGTATATTTGCTTTGCCACCTAAATTATAGAAGTCAGGTGTTCCAATCACTTCCATGACCACAGGTGTATAAAATTAAGCACCTAGGCATGCAGACTGTTTTTGCAAACATTTGTGAAAGAATGGGCCGCTCTCAGCAGCTCAGTGAATTCCAGCATGGAGCTGCGATCGGATGCCACCTGTGTCCAGTCGTGAAATTTAGTGATGAAGCCTTGTAAAACAATGAAGCTTCCCAGTCCATTGCTTTGCCCAAAGGTTTATTACTTGGTGGTTCATTCATTTCTCACTCGTGACATCTGCTGTTGAAACTGTGGCAGCCTTGTCACTCAGACAGACATACTTAAAAAACATTAGTAAATGCAATATTGTCACAATGTTTTTGTCAAACTCATGTTTAGTAACAGGACAGTCAATTAAGTCCTATTTAACTAATCTTTTTTTAGTTATTAAAATTATTTGTAGCCAATCCTGGTATATGTTGACTGCCAGTGGCTGTTTTCTTTTGTCATTGACTGATTTCACAATAGACATTTGTTTTAGTGTATTCAGAGTGCAGAGCTTGTTGGGGCAGACATTCTTTGAGTTTTGATTTGCCTCCTGAAAAACTAAAATTCTTCAAAAATTCTCTTTTTCTTGGATTTCTATCAGCTCTCTGATCCTTTATATTTTTACTCATCAGGCCAGAATTTTACTCTTTCTGCTGTGCAAGCCTGATATATCTTTGCAGAATAACGAGATAGTGAAAATTTCAAGAAGTTGAGAATTTCGGAGGTGAAGGGGTTAATTATTTCTATTTAAGCATCTTGTGAGCGATCATCTCAAAGTATCCCCAGATGTCAGATTGTTTTTCCCTCTTGCTGCATGTTCCATTTCAATCAAGTTTATCTGTGTAGCACATTTCAGCAACAATGTAGTTTCAAAGTGCTTTACATAATAAAAACACACAAATATAAAGTCATAAAATATATCATAATCAACAATTGAGAAAACCGGTAACAAACGTAACTTTTTAATGAGTGCCGTCATCAAAATATTAATGCACATGAACTATGTTGGTCAAGGTTCCTTTTATTTCGACCACTGCTGAAAACAAATACTCCTCTGATGCGCGATCAAATACAATAAATGAAGCGTACGGCTCATCATGCTTTTATTTTGAAAACCGACACGCAAAATGAAGCAGTCACGTGACCCATGCAATGTGAGGCATCATTTGTCGTCAGTCACGTGGTTTTCAGCAAGATCACACAAGCGGGGCTTCATCTGACACACCCCCTGTACACGCCTCGAAGCCTGGCTTCTGATGGCCCATCACTAGTGAAATTTCCTCCCTCTTAAATATTCCACAGTCAGCTGTAAGCTGTATAAGAAAACGAAGTGTCAGCAACTCAGCCACGAACTGGTAGGCCACATAAACTGATGGAGCGGCTGCTGAAGCCATAGGTCGCCAACTTTCTGCTGTCAATCACTACAGACCTCCAAACTTCATGTGACCTTCAAATTAGCTCAGGAACACAGCGCAGAGAGCTTCATGGAATGGGTTTCCATGGTGGAGCAGCTGCATCCAACCCCTACATCACCAAGTCAAAGTGTTGGATGCAGTGATGCAAAGCATGCTGCCACTGGACTATAGAGCAGGGGAGACCTGTTCTCTGGAGTAATAAATCGTGCTTCTCCATTTGGCAATCAAAAATGGGCGAGTTTGGGTTTGGCGGTTGCCAGGAGAACTGAATTTGTCTGACTGCATTGTGCCAAATGTAAAGTTTGGTGGAGGGGGGATCATGATGTGGGGTTGTCTTTCAGGAGCTGGGCTAACTCTAACCCTATTTCCAGTAAGAAGAACTCTGAGGCTTCATCATATCAAGACATTTTAGACAATTC